>NC_137815.1:48529911-48594911 GCF_963921795.1 Nannobrachium achirus
ACATTCACATCACACGATGTAGACGGGATGCGATGTGAATAACTTTACTCAATGGATCCTCTGCACTTCATCTCTGCGGAGGTTAATGCTGAGAGCTGAGAGGCGCATGGGAAGCTGAGGTTGTTTTCCACTTTATTTACATTTTCTGGATGACGTGCATGAGAGCTATAACCCCTAACAGTCACTCCACTGCATCTATCCTACAGGGAGACTTTGCACTGGCGCCCGCAGCCTCTTATATCGTCACTGTCGGGCAGAAACCTTGTATCTCCAAGTTTCAAATTTGAATGTTTTTTTTCGTAAAGTAAAGCCCTGCTTCATCACACAAGGCTGTCGCACAGGACTAGTGAAAATAGCAGATCTACAAGCACACAACGCCTCGCATTGCATGTGCTTGTAGATCGGCTATTTTCACTAGTTTAGATCAATTTTCAAATGATAAATACAAAACGAACGGTTTTGGACATACATGGTTTTCACCCGACAACGACGATATGATTGACTCGGTGAAGGAGTTGTGGGTGTGTGTTTAAGTATCTCCCCACCAGGGCTGTCAAGTAGCGACTGCTGCTTCCTCTGTGGGCCAACAGAAAAAAAAAAAAAAAAAAAGTGAATCTCTGTGCCAGAGCACGGCATTTTCCCGCTCCAAGCTGTGAAGTGTCCCTGCCGGAGTTCGCCCCGGTGAAAGCTCTGAGGCAACAGCTTGAGTTCTTATTGTGTAAATAGCAAGAGAACCCAGAGCCTTGCTTTAGATCAGTGGAGTTGCCCTTCCTTCCCCCCCTCCTCCTCTCCTGACCTTCTTAGTGAATGAGAATCAAACTGTTAAGCGTTGGTTCGCTATGAAAAGTCTGTGCTCATCAGGTGTGTTCAAACGTACACTTTCTTGATCTAACTAGCTCTATTTTGTACCCCCCCTACTCTGTCTCTCTTTTTCACTGTCTGTCTGTCTCTTTCTCTCTCTCTCTCTCTTGCTTGTTTGTTTTTTCGGTCTCACTGTCTCGTCCTCCCTCTATATGTGTCTCTCTCTCTCCTCCCCTCTCTCCTGCTCCAGGCCTTTGCGTGGTGGTCGGACCTGATGGTGGAGCACGCAGAGACCTTCCTGTCCCTCTACTTGCTGGACATGGACGCCGCTCTGGAGGTTCAGCCTCCAGACAGCTGGGACAGCTTCCCCCTCTTCCAGCTGCTCAACGACTTCCTGAGGACGGACTGTGAGTGAGGAGTGATGAGCCCTGGTGCCATCCATCCTGGCACGCTTGTGCGCACTCAAATGTGCATGGTTAATATATAGTCGTTGTCGGGTGGAAACCTTGTGTGACCCTTGTATCTTTTTTTTTGTTATTATTTTAAAAACGATTTAAAATAGCAGAACTACAAGTGAAAATAGCAGATCTACAAGTACACAGCGCCTCGTGGTGCGAGTTGTTGTGTGCTTGTAGATCTTCTGTTTTCACTACTTTGGTGCGACACTTTTGTATGATGTAGGCCTAGGGCTTTAATTTACAAAATAAAAAAACAAATTTGAAACTTGCAGATAAGAGGTTTCTGCCCGACAGCGACGATATACGTTTATTTGCCAAGTGTTGTTTTCAGTTATAATTTGTGGTATTATTTGCAAAACATTAACTGCACATTTTTCAAATTGTGATGCAAAATACCAATTTGCAAATCACACAAGAATGTTATGTCAACCAATCTATATGCAGCAGGTGTGTAGCAGTTTGTGCTTCATCCCCAAAGCCTTCGCACATTTGTACTGTCTGTGTTAAAAGATGCCACGAGCGATTCACAAAACACAATGAAACAGGTTTCGCTGTGGTTACCGCAGGCCAGCCATCTCTCTAATGAACCGCGCGGATGCCTCAGGAGAGCTTAGTCCTGTAAAGGGATCCACTTCACTGTCGTCAACGTAGACTGACGCAGGGCGCTAATTGTCCCCAGGGAATGCTTCCCTTTTTTAACTTGTCATCTGGGAGTCAAGGAGAAGACAGAGTGCTGTCCTCTCATTCACCGGCTGAACGCGGTGGATGGCAAATAGCTTGTTACGTTTGCTAGTTAGAGCCATTGCAAATTGGCCACTGTTCGATTCTCTGGTACAGCCATCTGTGAGGGATAAAAGCCGCAGATTAAGTGCATAGCAGTGGACATAGCTACAACAGCTCATGGTAAAATAGATAAAATAGAGTGTGGCATTTTTAGCACTTAGGAAATGTTCATGCTTTTTTTAAGAAATGTAATAGGATGCAACTTTGCTTCACTATCCTGTCATAGTGAATAAGATTGTACTAAACCAAATTGTAGCTAACTAAACCAATTTTTTTTGACGAAAATATCTGCTCTACAAGCTCAGTCGTGACATGTTGTAAGCTTATAGATCTGCTATTTGTGCCTTCTTGTGGTTAAACCCATATCACGAGGGCATGTTCTCGCAGAAGGTCATCTATTCTGTCTCCACCGCATAGCGCTTCACTGATATGTGGCAGTAAATAGCCTTAGCTCTAGACAGGCGACAAAGTGGGACATGATTGGAGGAGCTAATGAGGAGTGGGGCAGTCTCTGCCTGGCAGTGCGGCGAGCCCCGCGTCCATACTGCCCTGCGTCCATACTGCCGGACACACACATCCAAGTGGACAGCAGCCACTCAAGTGGCTAATTGCGGATGTTGGCAATCAAGGGCCACAACAAACATAGCACCTACTGTGTATCATTGACCTTGACTCCCACACGAGAGAGAGAGAGAGAGAGAGGGAGAGGGAGAGGGAGAGAATGCTCAAAGGGAGAAAAAGATAAAAGAAGACACACATGGCGTGGAGCCGTGAGGCATCACATTAGCACACACTGGCGTCCATTTTATCTCCTGTGGTCTTGTCAGTGTTGCCTTTTTACCAGTTGGGAGCCACTCAGATTAGACCATGACTACTGGCATTCAGAAACACTCCAAGATAATAGCCTTTATTATCAGAAATATATATCACATGTATTGTACATTATGCTGTATTACTGTTAATACTCTCCCACTGAGTGTCATACCTTGCACAGTCATTGTGTGTGTGTGTGTGTGTGTGTGTGTGTGTGTGTGTGTGTGTGCGTGTGCGTGTGGGTGTTGGCGGGTGAATGTAACGCACTTTGTAACTCACTTTGGATAAGGGAACTATAGAAATGCAGACCAGTTTACCAATGGACTTAAAGTGCATTGCAAACAATTAGACCGCCAACTTCATTGATTAACATTGAGGTAATTTCCTGTTTTGCTGTCATGTTTCCTCTTAGATAACCTGTGCAATGGGAAGTTCCATAAACACCTCCAGGACCTTTATGCTCCCCTGGTGGTGCGCTATGTAGACCTGATGGAGTCCTCCATCGCTCAGTCCATTCACAGAGGCTTCGAGAGGGAATCCTGGGAGCCTGTCAAGTGAGTGCACTCTATCTTATGTCTTCTTCATTTCACACCTCATTTCAAATGATATATTCATTGAAGATGTATTATTTATTCTCTAAATTACACTGAGTAATTAAACCCATTTCAGTGTCATCAAGTAATACAATGCATTCAACAACATACGTGTGTCGAATACATGAGTGCTAAAATTTCAATAATTCGACAGAATAGTCTGATATGTTCAGAGTTTGAAGAAAATCTAAGGTTTGAGATTTTGACCATAATTTATCAGCACACCTGGAAAGAACCACATCCTGTTTAACCAATAATTGCATGTCTGTACTTGCTGTGTCCTCTCCACAGGAGTATAACAAGTAATCTGCAAAATGTCAACCTCCAAATGCCCAAAGTACCAAATCTAGCAGTGCCAAGTGTTAACCTTCCACAAATGCCCAGCTTTTCTGCGCCCAACTGGATGTCTGCTATTTATGACTCAGAGTGTGTATTTGTCTTGCAGAGCCTGAGACACGCGCACATGTCCTTGGCATGAACATGGTACCTACTGTAACACCTGGCCTACTCCTTTGAGAGATTGTGTCCATTTTTTTGTCTTTATTACAGTGGCAGAGGAAGGAGAGCCTATCCTGTTTATTGGTTCTTTTATCAGGGGTTTTCAAAGTGGGTGACGGGGCACACTGTCCAGGGGTGCCGCGAGATAATTCGATAATATTCGGAAATTCATTTGGACACTTAAAACAATATTTAGTATAATTTTACATTATTTATAGTATATATTTTATAAGTTATTTTCAGTCAGTTCTAATCAAAATGGCTATTGTCTCAAGTTACGTTTTCCTCGAAACATAATCACTAAAATATGGCATAAATATAAGGTGTTGGGAGTGAAAATTATGAATATAATGTAGGGGTGCCTTGGATGAAAATAATATTTATAGGGGTGGGACCCCTGCTTTTATGATTATTAGAGTGGTTGCTGTAGGCAACACACTATTGTTCTAGGTCAGAGATTTTTTTTTTCTTTTTTTTTTCAGCAAAGTGAACCTGCTTTTTGTTAACCTTTGCAGAGAAAGAGAAACTTGGTCATTGGCTTTTGGTCATGCTTCACTTGACATCACAATATATAATGGAAGGGTCTTCAACGTTTTCAGGCCAAGGACACCTTAGAGATGACGCAGGGACCCCCTCTACATATTGTATAAACGAGATTCTCATCGATTTCATAGAAAGATTCATAGACTCTTAACCACTTAAAATCATAAATCGTCGATACTTAGTGAACTTGACCTTTCACTCTGTACTTTGTCTGCTGTAAATGGTAATACAGATTTCATTTCCCAGTGGATTCCTCGTGACTCGCCTCAGTGCAACCACAATCGCAATTTCCCAGAATTGCACCTTTCTAGTTACATATGCTTTTTGTAAGGGATTATACAGTTGGTGCAAGGCAAAACCCATATGTGCATACACTCATCGTTGTGATGAAAACGTTTGAGAGCATTTAGAATTATATGTGTTATTACTACTTAAGCACTTGAACCCTTGCATCCCTATTCTGGGCATATCATAATTATGTGAACATTCAGCATTTGACGTTGGGGGGTGAAAATGAGGGGGCCAATGATAGACCCCCCCAGTCAACAAAGTTTGAGTGCTTAATTATTAATACTACTGTATTGCATACTACAGTAGATGAATGGTGGTTTGTACTATTTGTGTAAGCAGGCATAGGTTGTAGGGGAGTGTAAAAGTCATAATCAGGCTATATTTAGGCATGGTAATTAAACGCCACCCTGGTCACACCTCTTGATTCACTTGACACATTATACATGCCACGTTCCAAACTTAAGTGAAACATTGTCTGCACTAACAACAGGGTAAAAAAAGGCGTCAAAAAACGTACTTTCCCTGAGTGTCACCCTTTTGTGACAGCTCAGGATTCCAACTCCCTTGCTTGGGACCTTGCGTAAAAGCAGCCAATGGTATCTACTCTCACGTTTGTAAAAACATGATGAGACTGAGTGACTGCACTGCAATTCCACCGTCACATTCCACTTTGTAATTAATTCAGCTCCCTGTTAAAGAGAGGATGCCATCAGCAATGTTTAGAGCTGTTTAATTTGGAACTATTCCCAAGCTCAGGCGATATGTTCGTGAGCCAAACTCGCGAAACTACCGTATAGTCAAAAAGCAAATGCAGCGCTTAGGGCACTAAAGGAATGTGAGATTATTGGAGACCATGTACTGTAGATCTGTCACTCTTCTGTGGATATCCAGGCCTACCTTCCTGTGAAACCATGTTCATGCCAACGTGACAGCATGGGGCGTGTAGTTAGAGTAGGTATAGGCAGTTTGAAAAATGGAGGACTTATGACAGCGATCCATTTTTCTCCTTCTGCACGTGTTTGAGTGGAAAGCTGTGAATTCATAACTCAGAAATATTTTGAAAATCACAAATACAAACCAAAGAAATTATTATTCCAAAATAAAACAATTTCTCATGGACGAGAGATCTTACAAAGTTTATATTGACTTGACAATTTGATAACTCAAATCAGCATGTTCTCATTATTGACTATTATGTTATGAATTGATATCTTTCCATACACCCTCCTCCTTACCCTGCCCTCCCTCCAGTGATTCACTAGTCTGTGAAGCGGCAGATTGCTACTGGGGTTTGGTGATTCTGGTGTGGAGGGAGTTGGCCTGATATCCCCTGGACCAGTGACTCTCAACCTTTTAATTTCAAGGACTGCCATTTTGATATGCATTATGCCCCCGATTTGATAGGATTTCTCTCTCTGAGACCTTGGTCTCTCAAGCCAGGCATCGCTTGCACAATCTTTGAATGCTACTGTAACTGCACTTCCCGAATCTGTTTTAAAATACATTTAATATATACAGTACTGTATATAAATATATTGATTTCCAGTATGACTTAGTTATGCTACTGCAAAGATAAAATGGAAGTGGAGTTTTATTTTCTACACATTTTCAGCGCTTCCGATGTACAGCATTCGGAAATTGTGTGAGCCAAGAGTCTGCCTCAAGAGACTAAAGTAAAGTGTAAATTTACTGTAACTCAGAAAAAATATAAAGATTTGTAAAGTCTCAAAGTTACAGACCTGTAAGGGTCCATTTGGTTCCGAACAATGAACTAGATTTAGCTGGGAACGACTCAAGGACGCTCCCAATAAGTCCACACATATTGAGAACCAGTGCACTGGACTGTGGCTGTAGAAGTTGGGGTTATGGTAGCTTCTATTGGGGGGCTTGATAAGTCATTGGGGAATGGGGTACACACTACTCCAAGTAATCCCAGCAACGCTGGCCCCCACACAGCATTAACCCAAGTGACTTAAGCCTCTTGCACATGTGAGTGGTTCACAATGACAGTTCATTGAGATGAAATTGATTAACCATCTGTCCATCGTTCCTTCTCCATCCGTCCCTCCTTCTTCTTCCTTTCTTCTATAATTATATTATAGACATGCTTTAAGCACACTTCCTGTGTCACGAAAATAGTTTAATCTCTTAGTTTGTTTGCTGCTTGAATGCCCAATTATTGACGCACACACATTTCATTGCTGACTGGCAGTAAAACAATATCTGAGTGCAGTATATGTCCCAGTGTGTCCCAGAGTTTGTTAACCATCAATATAGAGAGCCTGCATGGGCTTGTGCTTGCTTTATATTTACCTTGGACTGACTGCCATATGCCAAATTACAAGACCATAACACCAGGTACAAATTCCTTGAGGACCTTCCTTGATCTACAGGTCTGTAACTCTGAGAGTTTCAACTTCCATTTGTGAGTGTTATGGGGTTCCTGGAAATTAAAAGTTTCAGAACCACTGACTTAGTTAGACAATACTAATAATCCCTAACATTAAATCCTCAGACCTACTCATTCCCCATTGTCTCTTTTCCAACCCTGATTTCTTCCTTGTTTGGGACTCTTGTCTTCTAATGTGAAACTGACCACTGAACTCTGGCCCCTCCAGTAACGGCTCGGGGACGTCAGAGGACCTGTTCTGGAAGCTGGACGCTCTCCAGACCTTCATCAGAGACCTCCACTGGCCCGAGGAGGAGTTTGGCAAACACCTGGAGACCCGACTCAAACTGATGTCCAGTGACATGATAGAGTCCTGTGTCAAACGGTATAGATACTTTCATCCTAACACTAAGGTTTTAAATAGTATAGTTAAAATGAATGAAAGTCAGTATCACTCAAACACCCAATATTAAATAAATATGGTAAGCAAAAGGGAATAAAACACAAAAATAAATTATGATTGTTGTGTAAAACCTAAACTCTTTTCTCCAACTGTGCCATCGCAACATCCGACTGATAATACTCAGTGGAGCATGAAGGGTTTCAGTCCATTTGACTCAAAACATCGCCTTTACCTGACTTATATGTCCCCCTTGTGCCTTCCTATCTCACCATGGTCTGCAGTACGCGGCTGGCATTTGAGGCCAAGCTTCAGAAGAGTAGCCGGGCGACCGACTTCCGTGTGCCGCAGTCAATCTGCACCATGTTCAACGTCATGGTGGACGCCAAGGCTCAGTCTGCCAAGCTCTGCGCCATGGAGCTGGGTCAGGAGGTACGACACACCTTTTCACACTACGTCTGTCTGCCTTTGACCAGCAACATGCTGGTTAAGACGCCTCCACAATGACACATTGCACTGCCTGCCACGCAGTCAAATAGTATTACATATATATATATTTAATTTATGGTATATTTTGAGGACACAGACCCAGATAGGTCCAAGTCGCTATCTTCTAAATGTTAAATACTGTATTTTCTCACATTTCATCAAGAGAGACTTCTGATAAGGATAACTGTTCGATTAGCAGCTTTCTTTCTTTCTTTCTTTCTTTCTTTCTTTCTTTCTTTCTTTCTTTCTTTCTTTGTCGTTGCCTCTTTGGTCTCTTCTCTCAGTATTTCAATGCCTATATCATTATCATTATCTCCTCTATCTTTTATCTTTTTGTTCCTTCATTTATGTTTTATTTTTTTCACTTTCTTGTGAAAGTTTGTTAGAGACTGGGTAAGTGTGTCAAACAATTCTATTGAAATCTCGCCCTCTGTCCCATATGTATAATTAGTCTGCATTTATTCCTCCCCTGCTCCCTGCATTTGAATTGTTTGGATTTCATTAGCATATGTGTAGATTAGTTTGAATATACATGGAGTAGAAGTGTGAGTTCACATATTCGCCGTCTTGAGATTGATACCAATTACTAAAGTTTAATTAATTAGCCCTTAGTCCTCCTTCGCTTTGCTGTTGGTGCTACATGCCTGAGTGAAACAAATGGAATAGAGCTTAGTGTTTAACTTATTAAAGCTTAAAACAGACTTGCCCATTAGCAAGATCTCCCAAGACTATTCATTATATCAATTGCAGAACATTGAGACCGAAGCCAATTAATCAAACAAACAGAATTAATTGCTTGAACACATTTAAAGCACTATTTAATCTATTCATAAAAGAATACAGTAGACTGTGATTTCATGCTAGCTGTCTGCATGTTAGCAGTCTATGGCATGCTGCAGCAATTAGCATTCAGCCATTTGAGTAATAGTAAGTGTGTAAGATCATGCTAAATGCATTTGTATAAACTAATTTGCCTTTGACCTTCATGTGGTTGCCTGTTCACTTCCTAACCTCCCATTTCCTCCCAAAGTTCAAATGACATAGATGACCCTAATAATAATTCCTGTTATCCTTCAATATCTAATACGAGCTTGACATAGCCTTTTATGTCACTGTTAAATAGACGCCAACAATCCCAGGGGATTTCAAATAAAATGCTATCGCTCTAACTAATGTAATGAGGGGAACATAGTCCATTTTCAAATCTTGTGTTATTTGACTGCCATAATAAGTAAACATTTGTATACAGCATTAGGGTAGGCACTAGGCAATATATCAATGTTATATTGATATTGCACACACACACACACACACACACACACACACACACACACACACACACACACACACACACAAGCTTGCATGCATCGACTGGTGACTGGTTCAGCACCACAATGATGGACAGCGCCAGGCCAGCACTCAGAATCTCAGAAAGAGAGAGAGAGAGAGAGAGAGAGAGAGAGAGAGAGAGAGAGAGAAAGCTTTTTCCATGTGTGTGTTGTGTTGACCTACCGCCACCTGCCCTCTTCATATATGGAGATCCAGGTGATGATAGTCAACTCCATATAGGGAGAGAGAGAGACACACACACACACACACACACACACACACACACACACACACACACACACACACACACACACACACACACACACACACACACACACACACACACACACACACACACACACTTAAATTAAAACTTGTGACATCATACTGTAGATGTCTGACATCATAGACCACATGAGACTGACACAGTATGTCCATATATGGGCATTACAAGATACGGGCTTAATATTGATGACGTCAGAGATCTCCATATATGGGCATAAAAGGGACAAGGATGGAATGGTTTAGCACACACGCTCAAATAGGGACAAGGATCGACAGATACAGAGATATTTATTTGCAAGTGTGACTCGTGTCACGGCAACCACACTTTCTAGTTTATGGCTGTAACAGATGCTGATAGATGATGCTCCAAGTTATACAAATAACACAGGATACAAAATGGATTGCTGTGCCCCCTTGAATATCACTTTGCAAGTTAAATTGGTAACAACCCGTTTGTATTTCCAGAGGCAGTACCATTCGCAGATTGACAATCTCATTGAAGAGACAGTCAAAGAGATGATAACCCTACTTGTAGCAAAGGTAAAATGATCTTAAACCTCTGAGAGGTGTATTACACATTTACATGCAGCAAACACACACTTTTCCCTTTTTATGTTAAACATCAACTTACATTATTAATTAATTGACCACTTTATCCCTATTGATTCAATTTGTGGTTTGAGAAATGCAATCCAGACATTCAGAAGAATATGCTTGGGCTGAATGGGATTCATATTGACAATGCTGCCATTCTCATCTTGTCCACCTTTCCTCAGTTTGTTGTCATCCTGGAGAGTTGCCTGGCAAAGCTCTCCAGATACGACGAGGGCACACTGTTCTCCTCCTTCCTCTCTTTCACAGTAAGAGGCAATCGTCATCTCTCTTTAGTGCATTTTGTGTTCAAGTCAGATTAGCTTAATACTTCAAATGGTTCCCCAGTACATGAAAAGAGAACATTTATTGAATATGTGAGTGCACTTACTTGCAGTTTAAGAGCACCACACAAGGCTTTGTGCCATTTCAGCAGGTTGTAGAGTACAGGCTACAATCTCACTATGCAGCTTTTGTTGTGAAAAGGACCACAGCTGGAGACCTAACTCTTTTCTTATTCACCCAATCTTCTCTAACTCAAGGTGAAAGCTGCCTCAAAGTATGTGGATGTACCTGTAAGTGAGAGTTACCTTTTTTATTGTGTGCAGATGCATGTGTGCTGTGTGTGTGTGTGTGTGTGTGTGTGTGTGTGTGTGTGTGTGTGTGTGTGTGTGTGTGTGTGTGTGTGTGTGTGTGTGTGTGTGTGTGTGTGTGTGTGTGTGTGTGTGTGTGTGTGTGTGTGTGTGTGTGTGTGTGTGTGTGTGTGTGTGTGTGTATAATGACGATGTTGATCAAGTTTGCATTCATGTAGAAGGAATATCAACCAGACTTAAGTTGATATTTTCCCGGTGTGCCATTTTTGTTCAACTCCCTACTCTGACCTACTGACGTCTCATCAAATCACATCATGTTGTTGTTGTCATCTCTTCTTCAACTTGTTGGATAGACAAGCAGACAGTAATCGAGCGATCGACAGATTATATAGCTTGATAGATCATTAACTAAGATTTGCAGTGTTTCCTTTCATTGACGAATTCAAGATGACTGTTAAAGGTTTTGCAGCCGTTTTGCACAGCTAACAAAAATTCAAAGCTATATAATCTGTAATTATTACGTTTTGTATGAATGGATGAAAAATCCTTATCAGGATACGAAATCTCAGGTTACTGTTAAGGATTATTCATACCGCTTGAAGCAGGGGCATTTAAGTTTGTATAATAATCTGTGCATCTACAGTGAATGTACAGTATCTACTGTACAGTACACAAATGAGGTAACATCAGCTAATCTTTGTTAATAAAAATACACACACCCAATCTTTTTATGCAGAGACTTACATCTCTCTCATACACACACACGCACACGTCATTTAATAAATCAGTCAGTCTGTCTGTCTATTCGTCTATGTATTAATCAATGAATGGCATCTGTCAGACTATCTCTGCGCAGTATACAGTATATTGTGAGTTCAACTTGCGAAAAAGAAATAGGACACTGTGGTGGGTGGGTTGAATATTACTTCAACATAAAATAATAACAAAAGCCCACGCTGTTGTGGGTAGGTTGAATTTGACTTCAAATAACACCTCAGATCTGAGTATTTGGCTGCCAACACTTTTGCCCCATCAACGTGGCACTTCTTAAATGAATGCCTTGTCAGAGAGTCTGCCATTACATTGCCTACTCTGAATGGGGTCACAGGATGTTAATTGTACGCTTAATGTACAAAATTAGACTTTTGTTTGGGAACATCCCCCCCCCCCCCCCCCCCCCCCCCCCCCCACACCAACTCATTTTCACATTGAGAGACTTGTGGCAGATGTGTTAACCACATCAACCTATTCTGGGCATGTCATATTAGGTGAACATTTAATATAAATAGGCACCTATTCTACAAGATCAACACACCGTGTTGTGAGCTTGTAGATCAGCTATTCTCTTTTTAGAAAATGGTCATCGAAGTATTTAGGCTTTAAGAAGAGTGTTAACTATTTGTAAGTTACTGAAGTTTAATAAAGGTTACCAGGTAGCAGATAGCGGATACTATCCACAACCTTTGCACAAGAAAGAAAAAAACCTAGCCGAGTCGAGATGAACTGGTGCCACTGGAAACATGCCAAAAGACTTCAATGAATAAAGGGATGGGAAGGAATATGTAAAGATGATTAAATGGCATGTCTCTCCTGACAATCTGCCCTCCCTTCCAACACCTCTGTTCACTTTGCACATGCCCAGTTTGTGTCACTTGGTTTGTGGCCAAGTGAAAATCTCTGTGACAGAAAGTCTACTAAAAAAGAAAGACCCGTAGCCTTAGGTCTTGAAATAATGGCAAATTAAAAGGCCTCTCCTGAGATAACTGTAAACCTTTCATCTCTGCCATTTATAAAATTGACGATTTAATAACGCCTCTTGAATGTTCATATAATTGACTAACACAACCGCTAGCCTCGCACCCTTTCACATAAAGACATTGCACTTTTACATTTGTGTCAGTCAAGTTTGTAACGTGTTGTCAGAACAGCGGTAGTGTCTCTCTTTCCATTTCCATGTTTTTTTGACGTTCTCTTTTCTTCCCCACAATGTTTGCAGAAACCGGGAATGGACGTGGCGGACGGTTACGTGACCTTCGTTCGCCACTCCCAGGACATGCTGCGGGACAAGGTCAATGAGGAGGTGTACGTAGAGAGATTATTTGATGTAAGTAAACCATGGCATGTCCTCCGTTAAAGGGATGCTCAGCAGTGAGGAGGCTTATGCAACGTCAACAAAGAAACAGTGAGACGGCGTCTTCGTGTGGTTTCATGACAAACTTGCAGGCACGTGTACACATAGACAATTAGACATCAAAGGGGGCTTGAGCCCCTGCCCTTTTACCCGTCTGTAAAAAGTGCCCTCTCCAGACCATGAATGCAGTTTTTACTATGGTGAAATAAATGCAAATGCCCTCTTTCCATGCCATACCTGAAGGCAGCATTCAAGAGAATTGCCTTGTCCAAACTCTCCTGAACTTGAACGTAGCATCTTATGTTGAAGGAATTGCCCACTCTGTGTAGAAATCCATGCCGTTACGCCACATCTCCAGTATTCACTTGATTATGCTTAGTTCAGTGTGTTATCAAGCACCTAAAATAGCCGACCTCCAAGCTCACAACACGAGTTGTGAGCTTGGAGGTCTGCTATTTTCGATATTTCCACCAAAAGGCCATTTTTAGAAATGTCATCCCCTGCCTCTCTAAAATTCTCTGCACGTCCCTGCAAACTTGTAATCAGCAACAAAATAATCAGGCTTGTGAAAGACCCTGCTCACAGTCTCTGGTGTCTGACGGAAGCCTCACTGCTGAGCCTCTCATTCAGTGAAGCCGGAGGATTGGCCCCCTAAAGTGTGATAAAACAAGAACTGCTGTGGGATAAGTCACATTTTTTGAGCTCCCCTCACTTTGCTCCTTCTTTGAGCTCTTAAGTCCTCTGCACAGCTGCCTTGCAGGTCTCCCTTTTCACGTTGTGCCTTCTCGTTTCTATACACTGTGTGCTACTTTGTTGTTTATTGTCTTTTTTGTCTTGTCGCGTTTGTTTGGAATGTGGACAAGTCTCGAGGGAGTGATTATCTCAAGCAGTGTTCTCTGTTTGTGACTCAGCAAACGTGAGTTAAGAAAGACCTCACCGTGAAAGATGGTCTAGTGTCACATTCTCAGCCTGTCCCACACACACGCATGCATGCACAAATTTGTGCGTCTTTTCAAGTGTTGACCCTGCAATTATGTGATGTAAAATTACTCTTCAGCATGTAGTCCTATGCTGAAGTACAGTAGTTAGTATAGTATAGTATAGTATAGTATAGTATAGTATAGTACTAGTTAGACGCCTCAGGGCCACAAGCGAACTTGCCCTAAAGGGCGAGGTCGCGCCACAGTGATGTGGACATCAGGTATGTGGTCATCAGGGATGTGGACATCAGGGATCCCCATATATGGACATAAAAGGGATTTGTTCCCCTTGTATCACAGGGATCTCCATATCTCCATATATGGGCATAAAAGGGATTTGTACCCCCTGGCATCAAAGGGATCTCTCTAACAGGGCATCATTAATATTGACGACATCAGGGAACTCCATATATGGGCGTTGGTGTTTTTTAATAATGTACTAGCCCATGAATTAAAGGCCTTTTATTGTTAAATCCACCTGAGTGCCTGGACCTGGATTTTTGTGTCTCTGTGGCACATTTTTTCCTTTTTTTGCTCATTGTATTCCCTTTCATGAGCACCGGTGGTTTGAGGGATACCAGTAGCGCTCCTGCTGTCTTCTTTCATGGGCATAAAAGGGATTCTGTTTGTGTGACATCACAGTGAAGCCAGAGCGTGATGTCAGAGCGGCAAACCCATTCTGGAGTGGTTCCCCTGACATCACAGTGACATCAGAGCATGATGACATCATGATGACACATTGGTCATGACCTTTGGTCGCAATAATACATAGTCTATCTAGATGCATCAAAATAATAGATGAATAAAAATACTATAAAATTACTTTCAATTATCCCAAGGTAGCCTCTTGGGATAGATGGTAGATTCTGATGTTAATTGACCGATTCTTCTGTAATCATTTCATACACTTTGTAGAATATTCAGAACCTAAACTCTTGTGTGTTTTGGATAATTTTGGATGTATAGCTAAAAGAAAAAACAGGGCGTGTGTCATAAATCTTACACAAAGACCAAGGATCACCCCCCCCCCCCCCCACCCCCAACCTAAAACACATTCTAATGAAGGCTTAAGAGGATAAGGATAAGCAGTTGAAGCAGAGAGTAATATCCAGTCAAGGAAGAGTGAGCTAGAGACAGAGAGAGACAGAGAGAGAGAGAGAGAGAGAGAGAGAGAACACTGTCTTAAGGAATCACCGGTGACTTGGTCCAGGTCACGTAATCCTCCTGAAATGGTCATGTTACAGAATGTCACTTATTGTCCCTCTGCAGCCAAGCGCTCAGATTGTGTTCGTGAGTAAGGCTCGCATACATGTGTGCTTTTGGGGATGCTGTGTGAGCGTGCGTGTGAGTGGAAGTTGACACGTCTGTCTGTCCGCCTGTCCGTCTGTCTGTCTGTCTGTCTGTCTGTCTGTCTGTCTGTCTGTCTGTCTGTCTGTCCGCCTGTCTGTCTTTGGCATCGTGTCTGTCAGAGCACGAGCTGTGAGCCACGTCCCCGCATCCCATGTGTATCTACAGTATTCTGTATTTAACTTAAGACAAGACCAACGTTTTGAGTGAACATTTTTACATATCATTTTGGGGGTCCCTGACTTGACAAAGTCAGAAAACTGTCAGAAAACTGTTAGGATTTAGAAGACATTTGTAGAATCGGCCTATATCAGTGGTTCTCAAACGTTGTCATGTCAAGGACCCCCAAAATGATATATATATATATATATATTTGGCCACTGACCCCCATCTCAAAATATCTTGTTCTGGGGATCCACAGAAGCAAAGATTTGAGTTAAAAATGTTCACTCTGAATTTGGGTCTTGCCTCAAGCTAGATGTAGGATACAGTAGATACACGCTGTCTGTGGCTCGTGTCAGAGCACGAGCCACGTCCCCCCCCCCCCCCCCCCTGTCCCCCCGCATCCGGCTGCTGGCTGCTGGCCTGACAGTGAGCCACGGAGGGAAGTGTCCTCCTCCGCTCTGCTGGATGTTTGTGTTTGTCGGTGCATCTTGACTCCACTGTTTGCCATGTATCCTCTTTCTTCTCACCGTCTTTCAAGCAGAGCGCTGTTGTCTGTCTGCCGCTGACCGACCACTGCTCCTGTCTCTCCCTATCTGCTCTCCCTCTGGCACCACCGCCCCCCCACCAAGTGTCTCTGGCTGCACTCTGGAAGTCTGCTCTGATGTGCTTTTCTTGACACACACAAACACACACACACACACACACACACACACACACACACACACACACACTAGGGATGGGACGATACGCGATATTATCGTTTATCATGATAAAAAACACTTACGATAATTGTATCGTCGAGATTTAATTTATCGTGATATCGTCCTCTGTCATGTACTGGGATCAATTCACCTTTTACTTGCAGAGTTGCATATCCGGTACCGCTTAAACCCTCTATAATTGGTAAAAGGTACTTTTTTTCACTCTCTATGAAATGTCTTTTGCAAATGTTCCACCCCAGGATAATGGATTTTGATTATCGCGATAATCGTAAATCGTGATTTCTTTTGTCACAATAATCGTGATATGAAATTTTCATATCGTCCCATCCCTAACACACACACACACACACACACACACACACACACACACACACACACACACACACACACACACACACACACACACACACACACACACACACACCACTCTCTCTTTTTCTCTCTCTCTCTCTCTCTCCCCTCTCTGGTCTGTATCTGTCTAAGCACTGTCACACTTCACTTCTGCTGCTACCTGCTAGCTGCTAGCAGCATGATTAGCAGTCGATCAAGAAAGAGGCATGGAGGGCGAGGCCTGTCTTGCAATGCATGCCATCTATCTTTCTGAACAATTCACTTGGTAAACATTTTCTCACTCTCTCTCTCTCTCATTTTCCGGCTGAAGGCCAATACGTGCTCCTTCCGGCATCCAAAAAGTGAGATGATACGACTTCAAATTGATTCAGAACTTCTGACACTGGTGGTACAGCCTGCATGAGCCCCGACTTCGGAAGGAGCATGTGTTTGCCTTTAGTGCTCGCGCCGGCGCCTTTAGGTCATCCTTTCTCTCAACCTTTTCTAAGATTCTCTTTCCATTCCTTTACTTTTTCTGGCTGGCATATTCCTTGTGTAACAAAATGGAACTTATCTCGCACCTGGAGTCTGTTTTAGCATGTTGGGGAGAGGTGGTGAGATTTCCACATCAAATAATGTTCCTCTGTAAATCTCCTAGCAGGGCCGTTTATCCCGGAAGACAAGACACACTCACTGCTCACCTCCACACACCCCCTGAGGCTGCACTGCAACTTATTGTTAAACATTTTAACAAACATTTATTTTTTCATTGTAAATAGTTGAACAAAAAATTGTAAAATGGTAAATGGTTTATCCAAGGCGCTTTACCGAGATTGTGCATTACATTCACCCATTCACACACACATTCATACACCGATGGCAGAGGAAACCATACAAGCTACCAACCTGCTCACCGGGAGCAACTAGGGGTTCAGAGTCTTGCTCAAGGACTCTTCGACACTAACTCTGAGGGAGCCCGGGATCGAACAGGGAACCCTTCGGGAACCCTCCGCGCTCTAAGACGGCAACTCTACCCCTGAGCCACTGCCGCCCCCAAAAAGTAAAAGATGAGCAAAAAGCATAATAACAATAATCATGTATCTTTAGGATATCTGAGCACACGAAAAACACATCACTTTTTATTATGTTTTGGTGACCTGTTGGAACACATCTTTTATGCTGATTAGATTACTGTGGTGAAATCACTCAACGGGTTATAATTTGGACCTGAAGAACTGTGGTCGTATAGCTGATTGTAAAAAGATTAAACTGTGTTACCTTGTAACAACTGAATAGAATAGAATAGAACCACTGTGATTGGATTATGGATGGGACGATATGAAAATGTCATATCACGATTATTGTGACAAAAGAAATTGCGATTTGCGATATTATAGCGATAATCAAAATCCATTATCCTGGGGAGGGAACAGATCTACAAGCTCACAACGTGTCACAACGCGACGCGTTGAGCTTGTAGATCGGCTATTTTTGGGCAAAGACATTTGATAGAGAGTGAAAAAAAGACTATCAAGTACGTATAATTTTATAAGTACCTTTGCAGTTATAGAGGGTTTATGTGGTACCGGATATGCAGCTCGGCAAATAAAAGGTGAATTGATCCCAGTGCATGACGGAGGACGATATCACAATATATATTACATCTCCACGATTATCGCAAGTGTTTTTTATCGCGATAAACGATAATGATGCTTATCGTCCCATCCCTAGATTGGATACAAGTAGTTCATAGCGTGGTAGATAAGCCAAGAATAGAGATAAATCACCATCACTTCAGTACTACTAATATTGCATTTCCAAAAGTCATAAGGAATAGCAAAACCCAACATGTTGCTTATTGCTCAAAAATAATCACAAAGCTCCATAATCCCATGTGCCAGAGAGGACATTTGGTGAAGGGTTTGGCATTACAATGGAGTGATGTCTGAGTGGGACTTTGCCCGGGGATGTGAGATGCAAGGTTCATTTGCAGTTAATTGGGGTTATGACATAGATTTATTTACTCCATAGACCTGCATTCTCATATCAGCATAAGGAGATTATGCTGCAATGGTGCCTTACTTTGTGATAAATGTGTCAGGACTTCAGATGTGACATCTATTGTGACACCCAGACAGCCCATATGTGAGCTAACACTAACGTTAAACAAACAATGGCGTCTTAAGACGTGAATTGTTGTCTTAGTCATGTTAATGCGTGACTAATACCCATGTGGTGGCATAGATTTCTGGGTAGGGGGGGCGTGTTAGAAAATGTTCTACTGGTGTTTGACCTGCTTCTGTAACACAAAAATCTAAGACTGATGTGGTTTTAGATTGATGTTGAAACTTAAAATTGTTATCAGACAGTACAGTCAATAATAGACACGGTAATAAGAAAGTAAGGCTTGATTTGTTCGGAAAATAGCTTACTTCATTGACTGGGGTCACCCAGGGGTCTGTTCTAGACCCATTACCCCCCTCTACACAAAATAGCTAGTCTACAAGCTCACAAAACCTGCAACTTTTGCTCCATTTTTGCCTATTTTCTCTGTATCTCTCTATTATAACATGCCTAGGATACAGGGATGCTAGGGTTAAAGTGGTTAAAAATAAGAGATGGTACAGGACGGACTCTGGACTGAAACAGACTAATGTTCTTATTATTTAGATGATTAGATGATATTATTTGGAGAGGTGTGGAATAATTATTGTGCGCCTGTGCTGCTGCTGGCTGTTTTTTTCTCCTCACCTGAGTGTTATTTTTCACACATTCAAATCGGATTTATTTTATGCCATTTTTTACTTAGCCACAATCCTTGACCCGCAATCCAATCAAGTGATCGCTTTAGTATTATCCTTTTATTGTTGTGAAAATTGTTGCCAAGACAGGTGTGTGTGTGTGTGTGTGTGTGTGTGTGTGTGTGTGTGTGTGTGTGGGTGGGTCCTGTCATGCGTGTGTGCGTGTAATATTCAGCCAGAATGATTAATGTTACTTAGAAAGCGTGTCCATCTGTACTCAGTGAAATCCTTTGTGTTCATTTTAGAGTGTAAAGGCCTAGAATCGTTCTCAGGGTTACATTTCAAAAACATGATTTTACTGCGTACAGATGGATTGTATGGTATAGGCTGTTGTTTGTGCTTTGCAGCTGCAGTGGAATATACAAATTGACACTTGTACTATTTACAATCACTGAATTAGTTTACTTGTTTGTGTGTAGGGCTGTCACAATTATGACACTAATATTGTCACTCAAATAATTGGTAACATGTTATTAGGTCGAACACCCTTTGGATCGACCACCAAAATCTAACCCAAACCCTAATCCTAACCTCAGTAAAACTATGCCTAACTCTAACCCTAACCCTAAACCTAACCTCAGTAACCGTGACGCGGGTGATTATCTAACCTGCCGACGGTTATCTTATCTAACCTATATAATTGCGATTAACAATTTAATTGTGTTTTTGTAGTTGACAATTCTGTTAGGCTTATGTAGACTTTGAAGTTGCACATGGAAGATAAGACACATAACCTAAATATACAAAGAAATGACTGACATATTTGACAACTTTGTACTGTTAAAAAGAACATTGATAGTGGAAATAGCAGATCTACAAGCTCACAACGCGACGCGTTGTGAGCTTATTTACCTACAATTTTCGAAATATACTATACTTTGAAATATATATTGAAATATACTATACTTTTTATCTGAAAATATTTGAACTTTTTTCAACATGGAAACGATTGTGACGATTATGACAAAATAATTGCGATTACGTCAAATAATTGCGATTAGACGATTATTATGTAATAATTGTGACAGGCCTATCTAGTTGCATGTCTTCCCCAATACACACACATTCACCAACCAGCCTCCCCCCCTTGGGTTCTTGAAAGACTGACTGAAGAGTGGTACGGATTAAAACAGCTGTGCTTAAACACGAACAGACATGGGGGCGAGTGGTAGTGGTGGTGTGGGTCGGTGGGTTGGTGGGGGGCTTAGCGGCCCGTGGAGATCATTGATTAAAAAAAGCCATCTCTTTAGCCTCAGACAAATCCTGCCTCAGCAATGATATCCAGTGGCCTCCTGCCTGCCCCAAGATGCACCCGCCACCACCAGCGCCAGCCATGGAGGACGGGAGGGGGGGAGAGAGAGAGAAAGAGAGAAAGAGAGTGGGAGAGTGAAAGAAGGACAGAGCAATAATGACGTTCTGTTCGGTGATTGCTGATGCCCAGTGGCGCTGGAGCTGCCAACCAACCCCTCCCCTCCCCTCCCTTGCCCCCCCACCCTCCCCTCCCCTCCCCAGGGAGTTGGGGCTGAAGATACTGGGATTACATGGGTCAATTATACACTTAATCTGCCTTTGCCTGGTGGGCGGATTAGGAGCGCAGCTCATTGATTGATTTGAAGTATTTCCGTTGACCTTGGGTAGTTATCAGATTGACAAAGCCGCGGCGAGATTGCACTTATGTGTTGACCAAAGTTAAAGCTCTTTTAATCAGCGCCTGCACTGCCAACTGGCAGACGCGCGGCTGTCGGCGTTGGGGAGAGTAACTCTGTATGTTAACTCAAGTGCTACGTACTTCACAAGTATTTCATGAGGTTCTATTTTTCACTTGTACCTTATGATTCCACTCCACTATGTCCCAGAGGCAACTATTGTACTTCTTACTCCATTGCAATTATATAAAAGCGTTACTGGTTTCTGTGAATTAAAAAAATAGAAAAATAAAATAAACAATATGTTTTTTTTTTTTTTCATAAACAAACTTATAGGACCTGGCAAGACAAACTTTACATAAAAGCATAAACAAAACAACAAAAAGAAGATCAGACAATTAACAAAGAAAAAAAAAGAAGAAAATGAAAATCAGATCATGGAAGTTTCTGTGGATTTTGTTTACTATTACAAAAGATACAGTTACGCCCTTCTACTTTGATATTCAGAAATAGACGATCTACAAGCTCACACTGATCTTGTAGATCAGCTATTTAAAAAAAAAATACAAATTAAAAAAATATATCTTTTCCCTTTTGCGTTGGTACTGTAAGGGCACAGTCACTTTTATTCTACATATCTACATATGAGGGCGGATTCAGCCAATGCCTTGGGAATGGAGTGGTTTTAATTTAGTTTTAGTTTTTAGTTTAGTTTAGTTTTTTTGCAGAAATCCGCGAATGGCATCAAACAGGGTATTTCTACGTATATTGTGGTATTGCTACTTTTACTGAAGTAAGAAATCTGAGCACTTATTCCGCCACTGACGGCTGTGAAGGAGGTTGGCGTGCAGGGTCAGATGAAGATTGGAGATTGATGGGTTTTTAAGTAACAGTTGTTTTTCATGCTGTCGTGCTTTGGGTGAAGTCATGGCTTTACTGTGGTGGTGATGAGGAAGGAGAAGGCCACCAGACTGATGAGAGAGAGAGAGATTCCATCATACCACTTGACTGTCCGAGACGCTTTACCACTTTGCTGTCTTCAGATCATGAAGCCCCTCCTCTTTACATCCCTGCCACTGCTGCACCAAGTGAACAATTTAATCAACTCTGAGCTTTGGTCACATGCAAACTTAACTCCCAGCCAGACCAGAGATGTGTCAATAACAACAGCAGTGGTTGTGAAATGAGCTGCTCTATTAACTCTCAAATACCTGGAACGTGCCCGAGTCGCGTTAGATTTGAACCACTTTAAACATTATTTTAACTATTGAAAAATAGCAGATATACAAGCTCACAGCGCGGCACCGAGTGCCACGCTGCGAGCTTGTAGATCTGCTATTTTTGAAAGATCGTGAAAATGTGTGCAAGTCTTTGAATATCTTTCACCCAGTCTTTGACCCGACTTCTAAAACCTTCCTCTGAATCAGCTGTTCTCAAACTCTTTCATGTCAAGGACCCCCAAAATTAAATGTATTCGGCCGCAGACCCCCATCTCAAAATATGTTGTTCCAGGGAAACCCCAGAAGCAGAGATTTGAGTTACAAAAGATATATATAAAAAATATATATTGAAAAATGTGCACACATTTTCACAATTTTTCAAAAATAGCAGATATGTATATCTGCTATTTTTCAATAGTTAAAGCATTCAATAATTGTAGGCCGAAATGGGTTAAGTGTGGCGGCATTTTGAACAGAATGGAATCCACATAAAAAAAGAAAATGGGGGGCACAAAGTAAATCGTCACTATACATCGTAAGGGTGTAAAGCAGTAGAAAGATACATATCAGTCAACGGTGTGTATTGAAGTACTGGTAGATATTGTTTATTGAATGGATCCCCATTAGCTTACGCCTGGGCGACAGCTAGTCTTCCTGGGGTCCATATAAAATACATACAAATATAAAAACATGAAAAGATAGATAGAGATTATTTCTATTCAGAGCCAATGACCAGCCTCGATCCTGGCCCATCCATTCAGATTAGTTGTTTTGGAAAAGAACACAACATTTAATCCTGTAGAAGCCCAACATCTCAAAATGAGTGCGTTAATGCCTCTTCTTGTTTTTTTTTGTTCATGCCAGAAAATAATGTCTTTAGGTTAAAACTAAATCTCCTCTAAAAGGATTAAAACAACCAATATAAACACGAAAACAACAAGTTGCAGTCAGAATGATGAAAACACATAAAATACGAATAAAAGGTCAACCGAATGTGGTAAGTAAAGCCTACAGTATATGACTGTGACTGTGTATGACTGTTCAAAACACGCTCCAAAAAAGGTTTCACTTCTGTTTAATGAAGTCTGTAAGCGGCTTAGTGTCTTTGTAATTAATGAGAGAGAGAGAGCATTCTGTTTCCCCTCTTGGTTTCTTCAGGGATAAATCCTCCATCAGCGTTTGCAGAGCTGCTTTGCAGACGGAGGACACTAGTCTGGAAAGGCCCTGAGGAGGGAAATGGAAGTTTATAAAGGAGACAACTTCTTTGTCACGTCCCACTGTGGATATGCATGCTATCTCTCCATTTCTATCACCACTTTTTCTCCTTTTCCATCTCTCTCTATCTCTCTCTCCCTCTCTCCCCCTCTCTCAGCTCTCCTTGTCTAAAAGGGAGGTATGGTGGCATGTGTTTGATTAACTTGTCCGACAAAAGTGACAGCTGCTTGCGGGTGTACTTGAATAAGTGGCCCAGTGCCGCTCCGTCTTTGTACATCTGTCAGAGCAGGGGCAGGGGGAACGGGGTGAAAAGAGAACAAATTGGTCCCTTAAAAGCAGGCCATTCACCTTCCACATGCCCCCCTCCGCCCCGCCGCCCCTCGCTCCCATTCAGGTGCTTGGCGGGACCCTCAAGTGCTTGCTAGCTTATTCCTTTTGGGTTCCCCCCGCGGTGCCCCCCCTGAGCCCAGAAGTGCTTTAGCCCTCTTTCTCCTTCCCTCAATCCACCTCTAAGCGGCTCTTTGTCAGCAGAATGGTTCGCTTTTCTCAGGGCCTCGGAGCCGCTGGCTTTTTTTTCTTTTCTTTTTTTTTTTTTTACACCGCATAGCTTTTCTGTTGCTCATTGTGTGTTTACTCAATGACTCGATGCTGACCATAATTCCAACTGGTTAGTTCCTCACAACATGTGCCCCCACCTACTCCTCCTCCCCCTGACAGACACGCGCGCACACGCACACACGTACGCGCACACACACACACACACACACACACACACACACACACACACACACACACACACACACACACACAGTCACACACACACACACACGCACGCACGCACACTGGAACCTCATGCTTTCATAAAGTCGTTCCCTATCTGGGCTCTCTTGCTGGTATAGAACTGACACTTGCCAGTGGAAGGAGCCGCATTACATTGCTGCCCTGAAAGGACACTCAGGATCAACAGGATTCTGTGCTGTTCGGTGACATAAACATTTGCCTTTGTGGAGTCTCCCTCTGCCTCTGCGAGTATACAGATGCTATGTTGATTGTGCCTTCAGTGGTCTAGCTGTCTTTAACAGCCGTCTGGGCTAATGCTCTAAGTACGCACACTGGGCCTGTTTTGTCTGCGTCGCGGCTGCGCTCAGGCACAGCAGCGGTCGGCCCCGGCCTTTGTGTGGGCCAGCACAAGGAACAGTTTGAAGCCTCCGCAAGCTCACTGAGCCCCGAAACTTCTATTTCAATTCTGCCTTTCAGAGCTCTCCCTGTGCCTTTGCCCCTGCCATACCATACCATACCCCCCCCCCCCAACCCACCCCTATCCCAAGATCTGTGTAGAAAAGGCAGCAGAGAGAGAGAATACAGGTTGGAGCTCAGAGGATGACAACATCCCAGTATTGGGCGTTGGGCATCATCAGCCTCCCAGTGAAAGGCCGTTTGGTCCGGGGATCAGCTTAGTCCTGCTTTAAGGTGACGAGGTGAGCAAGGATTTGAAGGTGTATGTGAGGGGGGGTCTCGCGGTGGTCGGGATAACCTTCCAGTGTGAGTTACTATGGTAATTGAGTGTCGTCATCAATGGGCCCCTCTTACACTGAGCAGGACTAGAATGGAACCAGCAGTGGGCCCCTGAAAAGCAGAGCAGGTAGGATTAGACAGAGCCTTTGTCCTAAGTGCATAATGTCTTGTAGTCAGATTTAAAGACTTCTCAAATCTCCTGCCCCGCCAGCGCTGCAGCCCTCCCCTAAGTTGCCCCTTGGGGTTTTGGGGTTGGGGGGGGGGGGTAATTTAGTTGTCCCGAGCTGGTGCCTGACCAGGGATGTGATGTGGATTCGATTTGGGGTGCTAACAAAACGACTGCCACGAACCCAGAAGTGCTGTGGGATCTAGCTTCAATCGTCTACAGTTCCTCTTTTAATGGACAGGATTGTTTCTTTATGTGTTTCATGTGTGTGTGTGTGTGTGTGTGTGTGTGTGTGTGTGTGTGTGTGTCTGTATTATGGCACACAGCGGCCTTCCCTCTCCTTCACAAGGAAGCCTGTCACTTGGCATTAGTGTAGCCGTGGCAACAATCACCATTCCATGCCTCCTGCTAATTGCAGACACAGCTGGGTCTCAGCAGGACTACAGCCCTGACGCGCACGCACTTACACACACGCACGTGCATGTACGTGCGGCGCGTCACGCATGCATGCACGCCAATCGTACACACACATACGCACACTAACTAAACATGGCTCAAAGGCCAATGTAGAACATTTTAAATGAATTGACGTTGCTGTACACACCTGTCATATTTTAAATTAATTGACGTTGCTGTTACACATCTGTCATATTATGATATTCCTACCATATGGCCTGATAAAACAACGTACAATTTTTATTTGTTATTTGAATGAAACCATAAGGGCTGTTTGGAGTGAGTACATTTTTGGTCAGGTACCGTATATAGAGTGTATGTATATTATGTAACAGTACATGTAATTGAAAAAGGAACGAGTCGACGCCACGGCTTGTTGCGGTGCGTAACAAATTATTTTACATATCGAGACCGGGGGGGGGGGGGGGGCGAAGCTAAACTGCTAAGCTGACGGGACTCCTCAGGTCCCCATCCTGTCACTTACCATCACTCGTGGATCGGACGTTTATTTTTATAGGGCAAAAATGCTGTGTTTTGTTTTGTTTTGGTCCAAGCGGAGGACTACAAGGCCCCTGCAGACCAGTGCTGTAAACTACTGCCACCCCCTGGCGCGGAGAGTTATTTAATCTGGCCATCGGCCGGCAGTTTGCAATAGTTTTTGCGGTGTGGCGAGGCGACCAGAACCTTTAGTTTGGACACCTGAAAAGCCGACAGAATCCGACATCAGACCCGACTGCCAGTCTGTTGTAGTCTGTTTGGTGGAGAACCACCTTTAGAGCATGGAAGCCGACTAGAGGCAAACACAAGCAAACACACCCGGCAGCGATCTCCCTTTCTTTCTCTTTTACACATACAGTAGTACACACAAGTGAGCTCACTCAGTCACTCAGTCGCGCACGCACGTAAGAGCACACACGCGCGCATGTACACATGCACGGCTGCCAGCCCACACACACACACGCGCATACGCACACACACACACACACACACACACACACACACACACACACACACACACACACACACACACACACACACACACACACACACACACACACACACACACACACACAGAGTGTGGAGCAGAGGCAGAAAGAGGCAGAGTCCCAGGTTGCTTGTAATCCCAGTGTACCCCCTGTGGAGTGGCCCCTCCTCAGCTACAACATTCCTGGCTCTCAGCAGCACAAAGACCCCCAGCCCAGGCCCAGAGCCTGGGCCCGGAGCCGCCCCACAAAAGGAGGACCTCCATCTCTATAATACGTTTTGTTGGCTGTCTGGTGGTGTGTTTGCTTGAAGCGGCACTGCTTTGCTTGAAGCGGCACTGCTTCAAGCGGCACTGCTATGCACTGTGTCGCTGCATGTACTACCACAGCAGTTACACAGCGACACGGCAGCGCTCTGGAAAAAAGGCCCTTACATGTGAAGGGGTCGCAGATGGGTGGGGAGGTGCATGGGGATGAGTGCAGTGGCAGTGGCTCAGGGGTAGAGAAACCGTCATTAGAACATGGAGGGTTACCGAAGGGTTCCCAGTTCGATCCCAGGCTCCCCCAGAGTTAGTGTCGAAGAGTCCTTAAGCAAGACTCTGAACCCCTAGTTGCTCCTGGTGAGCAGGTTGGTGCCTTGCCATCGGTGTATGTAATGCACAACCTTTGATAAAGATTCTATATAAATGCACCATTTAGTGCAGACTGACAGAGGTGTGTGGATTTTGCACAGAATCCTCCTGGTGCAACCCCCCCGCCCCAGGCATCATGGCTTCCCGGAACATGTAAAGCTTTGGGTGTGAATGCCAGCTTCGACGAGCTGTGTGTGTGTGTGTGTGTGTGTGTGTGTGTGTGTGTGTGTGTGTGTGTGTGTGTGTGTGTGTGTGTGTGTGTGTGTGTGTGTGTGTGTGTGTGTGGTGAGGAGGGTGTCAGAAGGGGGCAGGAGGTCGTTCTGTCTCCCAGCTCTCACTCTGAGGGGGATGGGGACCTGCAGAAGAGTGTGTGTGTGTGTGTGTGTGTGTGTGTGTGTGTGTGCCTGCGCGTGCGTGCATGCATGCATTCGTGTGTGTGCGCGCGTGCGTATCGATAACGAAGGCCATGCATGTCATCTGTGTTTAGGTCGGGGTTCAACACCACACACACACACACACACACACACACACACACACACACACACACACACACACACACACACACACACACACACACACACACACACACAACCTGATTCAACCCATCCAAGACCCTTCCTTCCTTCAGATGGAACTCGTTAGAATGTCACAGATTTGATCCCTGTCGGGTTATGGCATTATGTATTCAGAGACATATTACGCTTGTTTTGGCAGTCGGCGAGTGCTAACCCCCTGCTGATCCCTACGCAGCCTAAAAAAGAGGAGCTGGGGAGCGATCGTCTGCTCCAACGGATGCTTTTGTTAGTCTCTGCCGAGAGGAACAAAGCAAGAGGGGCCATCACTGTTCATTTGACAAGCTTGGCAAGCTTCAGATTTGCGTTCAAATTTCCCATTAGGGGGGACACGTGTCTTAAATCTTCCCTGAAGTATCGTGACCTTCGCTGCGGTTGAAGTGGAACTGCAGCTTTGGGATGTGACATATTTTAGGGTAGCGTGACTTTGAAGGGCTTGTGTATGTTTGTGTGTGTGTGTGTGTGTGAGAGAGAGAGAGAGAGAGAGAGAGAGAGAGAGAGAGAGAGAGAGAGAGAGAGAGAGAGAGAGAGAGAGAGAGAGAGAGAGAGAGAGAGAGAGAGAGAGAGAGAGAGAGAGAGAGAGATTTATGTTTATTCTATGTATTATTTTCACCCCCCTACCTACTTGAGGTATGATAGAAATACATTACTGCACAGTGCCACAGTGGCACTACCATGGAGGCACCGTCGGAGGCCTTGTCTGAGATATCGCGGCCAGAGGCCGGGTGCTGGGGAGGCTGAGACAGCATGCCAACTGCCCCCTGCTTCCCAGTTCTGCTGTAGCCACCATACACTCCCTGCTGTGCAGATGGAGAGCAGGGATCTCCTTCAAGCAGGAAACAAGGGATTGTAGCATCATTTGCCTTTCAGAGACTTAGTTGTAGGAAGATACCAGACCATGCCATGCATTGTCGCCCCGGGGGTTCTCCGTTTTTAACTTGGACAGTCAAGAGAACTCTCTGGGCAAGAGGTTATATGTCTACCATGCTTGGTGTGATTTTAGAAACATTAATTACGTGCGCCAGCAGAGTGCACAAGTACTGCATTCTGTGTTTCTGTCGCGTCCTCTGTCTGTGTTTACGCCCTTAGCCAATCAGGGACCAGCATTCATGGTGATGTCACCGTCAACAAGCATGAGGGACTAGCAGTCTTGGTGACGTCACCATCAACAAGTGCGACCTGATATAAATAACGCTGGGCATACAGATACATGACAGTTACACCGAACGCAGTACTTGTGCACTCTGCTGGCGCACAAATAGGCCATACATGGCCACGAGTGCTCAAGGCGCAAGTTGGCACCTCGACAGAGTGCAGTCTAGTTCTTACTGCTTCCCAAACTTACAGTACATCAGCCATTCTGACTGCCTAGGGAGTCCATGACTATTATTGTGATAGCTGTGTACATACTTGTCACAAGCCGACATGGACATGGTACTCAAGGAACTGTATGGGCCAAACACAGAATACTTGCACCCATGGGTACTTTCGTTGTGGTTGGGGACTTCAACAAAGCATCTCTGAGGAAAATATTACCAAAATACTTTCCAGCATATCGATGCAAACACACAGGGAGATAGTTTGCCTTCTGCAGTGCCTTCAAACCGCACCTCCCCTTACTGTTTGGCAAATCGGATCACTCCTCCATCCTGCTCCTGCCTGCCAATAGGCAGAAGCTGAGGCAAGCAGCACCCACCATGAGGACAATGCGCTGATCGTCTGACGCTGTAACAACTTGGTGATCAAGTTCACCGAAGACAAACCAGTGATATGCCTGATGAACGACAATGATAAGCCAGCCTACAGGAGAGAGGACAACAACCTGACACAGTGGTGCCAGGATAACAACCTGTCTCTCACTGTCAACAAGACAACGAGCTGATCGTAGACTACAGGAAGAGAGGAGATAGGTTGGACGGCATCACCATTAACGGGTCTGCTGTAGAGATAGCTTCAACTTCCTCTGCATTCACATCACCAAGGATCTCCCTTGGGATAAGCACACCAGCCATGTGGTGAAAAAAGCTCTGCAGTTTTTACCTCAGGTGACAGTATCGGCAAGATTCGCCATGGGCCCCAAGAACCTACAAGCGTTCTACTGAGTCAAAATCGTGAGCAGCATGCATCACTGCCTGGCATGGGAACAGAATCAAGGTTATTGTCACCTCACCTCACAGGTTTACAGGGGTAAAGAAGTGGGGGAAATCATGAAAAGCAAGGTGAAGCCTTTCAGGGTTAAAAGAGACAGGTTAAAAGACAAACATCTATCAGAACTAGTAGCAGGTAGTGAGGTTAGACATGAGGTGCAATACGATATGGTTAAAAATGTCAGCAGGTGCACTATATGTATAAGGTGCTGCACTAGAACAGTAACAGATATGGCACACAGGCCTTTGTGGGGGAAAAACATTTCCACCGACTTTGTATCCCTTACAAGTAGGGCTGGGCGATTTTTTGAAATTAGGGTAATTCTGGTATGGATCTCGCTAATTAGAGCACAGCATCGGGCAAAAGGTCCACAGCCCGGTCCTCCTAAGACACAACAAGGTTCTGCAATATAATAAGCCTGAGTCCAACAATTCTTTTTTTCTTTTTTCTTTTTTTTATGAAAACATTTTTGAAACAATTTATTCTCTTTACCAAAAAAAATCGAAATCGAACTGCTAGCTGGTCCACAATGTGGCTGCTGTGAAATGGGTGCAAGTGATATAAGGCTTGCCAGGGATATAGAGAAAGAAAAGTGGAATAGAGAGAGAGAGAGAGAAAGTGAACAGTCCATCAGGCCTGGCCTCTCCACAGGGGGCTGTGCTTGGGACAAGATCACAGGCCTGCTGCCATGACGATGCCTTCACAGGCACACAGCGACGGAGCAAGTTGCTGGCACCAGGTCACCACACTGATTCACCACATCGTCGTTGTCGGGTGGAAACCGTTCATTTTGTGTTTTATCATTTAAAAAATGATTTAAACTAGTGGTGCGAGGCGTTGTGTGCTTGTAGATCGACTGTTTTCACTACTTTTGTGCGATGGCCTTGTATGATGAAGCAGGGCTTTACTTTACGAAAAAACATACAAATTTGAAACTTGACAATGATGACATGCTCTGTTTTACTAGGCTCTATCTATGAACCTTATAAAACAGTATCCTATTCAAGGATAAACGCCTGAACTCTGCCATATCAAATGAACCTGTTCCATTTCCTCCATCTCATACTAGCTCTCTACTCTCCTTCTGCGTCGTCCTCCTCCTCCTCCTCTTTGTGGTTACCCCTTCCTCCTCTCCTGTCCTCCACAATCTTTCTGATCCCCCCCTCCTTTTGGCCCCTACTCTGGCTGTTGAAAGTCAGTCGGCTTCTATTAGTATCAGCCTGCGCTCGTCATTACACATCAATTAGAGCTGTAACTGCACTGGGGCCACAGAGGAACATCTGCACCCTCTCGGCTTAGCTTCTGTTTTAGCTGTGGAGGAGGTATTTGAGTTCGCCGTCCCTGATAGATGTAGAAGTTTGGAGCAATTGGATATTTGAGGTTTGACAGTGTGTACGCCACTGTAAATGTGTGAGGGGCTTAGAATGCAACCCTGAGGCATACCACAGTTTATTTTGGCTAAAGCACATGCGTAGCTATTGTTGTATGGTAAAGCCCAGTGGGGGTGTAAAGCAAAGCCATCTGTCAAGTATATATACAGTAAATAAAATCAAAACATTATACGTATCTGTATTCAGATGCAAATTGGAAGTAAGTGTGGTATAAACTGGAAGTGGGCATAAAAACATAGAATTCCTGGTTTTCTGTCAGCAAGCACTGTTTCCTTGTCAGCCATTTCTTGACATACGGTACACTGACATCACCTAGAGACTAGGGACTTGAGTATATTATTAGAAGGGGCGATACTCAATGTAGTTTTGGTTTTGTCAGTTGTCATCTGAAAACGTACTGACATGACCGCTCATTAAAATAAAAGAAGCATAGCAATCTGACTGCTATTATGTTTATTTAATTATCTACTTCTGAATAATGTGTTCATATTAGGTTGTATCTAAAGCTAAAGTGTGTTTTGGGATAACAAGACCTTACTAGGTTTTGTGGGCCAATGGAACTATTTGATAGGTCCTCTAGTCCAGTGGTTCTCAAAGTTTTCAGGTTGAGACCCAAAAGAGAGATTAGACGTTTGCCCGGCCGGGACCCAAACTAGTGAAAATAGAAGTTCTACAAGCACACAATGGGTCGCTTTGTGCCGCATTGCAAGCTTTTAGATAGTCTATTTTCACTATTTCTTAATTATATATATTGTTTTATATTTATGGGATTTCTTAGATTTTTCTTTTGATTTTTTAATTTTTGAAACAAAGTATTTTTAGGCCTATTATTATATATTTTTTATATTTTGTTTGTATTTTTTAAATGTATGAAAAGAAAATGTCTACAAAGTCTACAATACCCCTACAAGGGTATTCTCAAGGATTTGGGTCTGAGCTCAAGGGGTCAAAGTTATTGGGATTCAGTGTAGAGACAATGAAGCTTAGGTCTGCGTGAATACAGACAGCTTCCTACTAATGACTGTATACCAACATGATCCTCTGGCCTGTCCCATAATAATCCAGCAGTGAGCTAACATGTCAAAATGATGTGATCAAATCCCTTCTTGTCAAGTGCACCAGGCAATGAGAGACTCAGAGAGAGCTTCAGAAGTGGTGTTTTCTAGCAGATGAAATGTCAGTCTTTCTGAAATTGATATACAGTGATTGCATTTCATGAGGTAGATAGATACTGCTTGCATGTGGATGTTGCTTTCTCACTTACTTCATGTACTCTCTCTTGCTCTCTTTTCTCTCTCTCTCTCTGTGTGTGTGCATGTGTGTGTTTTGCAGCAATGGTACACCAGCACCATGAATCTCTTAGCAACATGGCTGACTGATCGCATGGATCTTCAGCTTCACGTGTACCAACTGAAGATCCTCATCAGGATAGTAAAGGTGAGGACATGTTTAACTCTTACATTTGTATTGTTTTACAAGTTGTTTTGGTTTAGAGTTCGAGTGAGACAACTATATCTTTCATTACGGTTTTAGGAGGAGGGAAAAAACTAAATCCAGTCATTTGAAAAATATATGGATATATATGGATGAATCCTTCCAGAAAGAAAGCCCACAATTTGTACAGAATAGTTCACAAAATTAAGTTTCCAGTTGCCACAAAGATAGCAAACCAGTAGCATAGATGGCAGAATTGATCAAACTCCCCACAAAAAATGTCTATACAGTGTCAGTAATAATCATTCAGTTTTCAAGGTTTTCAAACCTTTGAGCCCTATAGAGCTTGGAGTCGTGACCCATTTATTTAGGTGCCGGCCACACAGAGCTGGATATTTCTGAAGCTAGACATTTCTTTGTGCGATTGGGGCTTGCAGCCACACGAAGCTGGATAATTCGGCTGCGAAACTGGATATTTTTCAAACCGGATAAATAAGTGAAGACATTGAAACATATCCGATTCACTGGATCCGTGTAAGCATGGAACACGGATATATCCGAAGACTTTACTGTGTGTGTGCTTGTCCCCCTAGTGGAGGTCTGGGAATCACATTATTTTAGACCTAGATATCTTTGTCGTGTGGACCTAGATATTTTTCTATGTGGATATCTGAAAATCTGGGATATATGAAATATCCAGATTCGTCTGGCCTAGGACTCCGTCTTGGTTGGATTTAGAAAGGTTTGGGATGTGGAGCCAGGTGATAATATTGCAGTGTGATAGTGGAATGGTGTCAGTGGTTAACAGATTCCCGGTTCTGTGTGGTAATCTATGCCATAACCTGACTCAAACCACAAAGAACACTGCCAAGAACATACTGTACATCATATGGGATATGGGGAGCATAGCATGGGGAGCATCTAGCATTTCCAGCATATGGGTGCAAGCTAGTGAATTCATGTATCTTTCTAAAACAGTCTAAAACATGTTGAAGAGCGAATTCATTATGGACAATAGTTAGTAATTGTTCCTAACATAATTATTGAACAATATGTAGGCTATCATTTTATGAACAATATTCTAGGCAATTTTCTAAATTGTTGCATTGGTTGCATATTGTATGGTGCACACCCGCAGCTCCCACTGAAGCTCTGCTTATGTGTGTCATCATGTGAACGTTTAATTGGAGTTAAAATAATTCAGGAATTCCATCCCCTAAATAAACTTTTATATGTTTTTAAGTACATTTAAACCAGTGCACGTACAGCAAAGTCAAGTCAAGCCGAGTCACGTTTATTTGAATAGCCCTTAGTCACTGTCTCAAATGGCTTCACAGGCCCACGTTTAACAAAGAAAACACAGTTCAGAGGACTATCTAAGCCTATATATACTTAGCTCTCCCTTTTCCACAGTAAATATATTTTAGGTACTTTCTTATTTATTTTATTTATCTGTTTTTACAACTTTCTTTCTGCTATTGATGATATCCTCTGCATAGTACTGTGTTCTATCCGTCTGTGATTCAATGTTATATGAGATATTCAATGTTATATGAGATGCATAAAGGTTTCCTATGTAAATAAGCCGAAAGGCTTTCTTGGATCTCCTTTTAGTTGACCTTGTGCCAGTGAACTGTACTGTCATGAAAATACCTTTTCCTATGCAATCTTCTAATAAAGTCTTCAATCAATCAATCAATCAATCAATCAATCAATCAATCAATCAATCAATGCCTCAAAACACTTTCCATGTCCTATCTATAATTGTCTTTTTGTCCCCCTTTGCTTTCTTTTTTGTCAGAAAAAGTATCGAGACTTCCGTCTGCAGGGGGTCCTGGACTCCACGTTGAACAGCAAGATGTACGACACGGTGAGGAACCGCCTGACCCTGGAGGAGGCCACTGCCTCTGTAAGGGAAGGGGGGATGCAGGGCATATCCATGAGGGACAGCGATGAAGAGGACGACGACAACTAGATCAAAGAAGCTATAAGGTCCCCCTTGACCTTTTTTTTCACACTGCCCAACTGAGCTATGCTACACTGGCCTGATTGTGTAATTTAAGAAATATATATATTGAAGGCAGGGCGTCGTGATAGGTCAACCAGTTAGCACACTGACCGCATCATTGCGACTGCCTGGGTTCAAAATTCCACTCAGGACCTGCGTCACGTGTCATAATCATGTCCTTTTCGACCCAATTGCTTTCCTGTCTGTCTCCATTGTACGGCACAATAAAGCAGAAGTTCGACCCCCCACAGAGAATATGGGAATATGAATGCTTTGTCAGACGTGAAGAGCCACGCCACCCGCTGAACCACACCTACTTTCAGCCATAGTCTCTACTCCATCTGGAAACCTTTATACTTTCCTGTGGTACTTTACACATCATTCAAATACACTTCTAGGTTAGAATTCAGATATCAATTATATGAGCATCAAAGTGAAGAGAGTCTTGAGATTTCACGACACCCAGCTTCACAAGAAGTGATTCACACGTGGAAAAGGTTTAGCAGCTCTTTATTGCCAATGCAACGTGCAGTCTGTGGAGCAATCAACAAAATAGTCATATGGGAGAACATATTGTTTGATATTTAAAGGTTAGTTCTTAGTTCAACTTGTCTGCCAAACAAAGATGGCAGAGCAGATGAGAGAGAGTACTCTCAACATTGACATATCTAAACGACCCCCTTCACTCTTCCCTACCCTACACTATCCTCATGTTGCACATACTGTACATATAAAGGCCATTAAGCTGTAGTATGGTTCAGGGTGAGAGGGTGAAAATCTTTGGTGTCCGTGTTTAGCCATCCAATCAATGCATGTACCAACTGTTTACTTGTGAAGTCACATTGTGACCAATCCAGTGCCCATGAATAAACACTAATTAGAACAAATGGTTTGCTTATTGCATTTCAGGTCAACTTTACCTGTCCTAAAACAATTTGACTACTAAAACTGTTAAAATATATATTGTATGGTTATGGTAAGATTTCCAGATTTTTTGAAATTTCTAATTTACCTAACATCACTCCTGAATGTTTCTAAGCAATATGGAGAACCATTTTATTTGCAATGTCCAGTACCACGTTTATAAGTAAGGCTACACATGTGTCTTTCTGCAAATCTAAGAATTATCCAGGTGCTTCTTTTAATGTGCAGTGAATACAGCTATGGAACATCATTGTAAGTGGTGTGAAAATCAGAAATTAAAGTATTCATTGTTGTCTCATGATGTGATTTGCCATACAATATATGGCACAATGCCAACAGCTCACTGGCCATGGTTGTCATTTAATGATAGTAACCTGCTATTTGATTAAAATCGACTGTTGTTTACAACCACGATGTCTGCAATCGAAATACAATGAATTGCATCTTTGTAAAGGGTTTGCATATCTCATTCATGATTGGCTCAAATAAACAATTTGCAATATTTGCACTGGCTTCTTTGGCTTATCTATAATATTACATTAAATAGGTTTGCCAATTTAAACCCCATTTCAAGAATTGTGCCTGTGGATTCAATCAACTGTCCCCTCCCTCTCTTAAATCGTCACTGTCAGGCAGACACCTTGTATCTCCAAGTTTCAAATTTGTATGTTTTTTCGTAAAGCAAAGCCCTGCTTCACCATACAAGACTGTCGCAAAAAGACATTCGTGAAAATAGCAGATCTACAAGCACACAACGCATCCCGGTGCGACGTGTTGTGTGTTTGCAGGTCAGCTATTTTCACTAATTTAAATCATTTTTAAAAGTACAAAGAACAAATTTGGTTTCCACCCGGCAACAATGAAATGCTCCCTGCCACTTTGGATGAAACAAATGATCACAGTCCACAAAACTCCACATGATCAACTAGCGTAATAGGTGACCATTCGGCAAAAATAGGCAAACATTCAGCGAAAATACCAGATCTGTACAAGCTCACACCACATTGCATTGTGAGCTTGTAGATCAGCTGTTTTCAGCAAAGAGACTTGGAGCAGAGGGAATAAAGGGCCGACCAAGTCCAGATCCCTGGGGGACCCTGGTCAATATAGTGTTTAAATGGTTAAACTAAAGATGGAGGTGTGTTGTGAATGCTGTGCATGCCCTTTACAAAGACAGTGATACCGGGTTGCTCATCTGAGGGTGACTGCCTGAAGTTAAAATAATAACTGAATTGCACGTGTTGAAATACGCGCAAAACTGCCTAGTCTCTCTTCATTTATCAATGTTTGTTGTTACATAGTTTTCTTTTCGGTTCCAGCCCAATACTCCTTTAAATCCTTTCACCCTATCTAGATGAAAATATCAACTATTTTTTATAGGTTAGATTGATCAGTGCAATATAATATACACAACTAGTTTGATTATTTTATCTCACTTATGTACCTACAGAACTTTTTTTTAAACATCAACAAATATTTTTAAATCATGTTTTATTAGTTATGTCCATAGCATTTTAATAACGGTTGATTTGTTTACAAAGTTAAAGAGACATTATTTTATGTGCCCTCTATTTCATTCCAGGACATGTGGCATTTTCTTTTCTTTTTTTTTCTCTCACATTTTTATAAAGGGAAGTGAAGATTGCCTGTCTTTTCCCCTCTGCCAACTGTCGTTTTATATACTGTATTCCTAGAGTTGTACCTGTTACCTGTGTGCAAGTACTACTGCATGTCCCAGGTACTGTATCCACTGGCCAAAGTGTTTTGTTCCCTGTGTACATTTACTGGTGGATTTATCATGCTTCCTTAGGAAGAAACCACTAGGGGCCAAGAAGAAATAAAGGTGAATGACAAATGTGGAAAGCAATTATACTCCTTGTTTTTTGTGTTATTTCGGGCGTGTAGTGATGTTTCGATGTGCCGTTGTTTCGAGTGGCCAGTAGTCCGAATCGTGGGTGAGCGCTAACCTGCCGTCGCGGGTGAACGCTAACCTGCCGATAGTAGTAGGCCAGTAGTCCTGATTCGTGTCACGGCAACCACACTTGCAATTTCCAATTGCATCCGTCTAGTTTACTCATTTACTTCACCCTTGTTCAGCACCACTGTTCATAAGATCTGACTTATATCTTTGAGTCATTCAAAGATTGTCAATGGTGCACAGATGGCTAACAATCAACGATCAAAGTGGACAAGGATGTTCTGTAGCCAGAGTGCCAGACTGCAAAAAATACATATTTTAATCCCCCCTTCTCCTCCCGATCTCCTAAGAAAGAGTCTGAGATTAATGCCTTGGATTAAGGCTTCACATCATCTTGAGAGCCCAGAAGGATCAGAAGATCAAATCAAGAATGGCTAAAACCAAATCAAGAGGTCAAGATGGAAGATATAACTAACGGCAAGAGGATTAGATATAATGTAGTAGACATGAATTATAAGAAGATAGAATAGTTTTAATTATTCTGTAGAAGGAATCAAAACAAATCCGCAGGCTACTAGTCAGGAGAAAAATAAGACTTGGGATGGAAGGCCATAATGAGGTACCCCAATAATAATAATAATAATAATAATAATAATAATAATATAATAGAAAGTGGTTTCTCAGGGTATGTTCTTGTTTCTATATAGACTTCATATAGATTTCTATCTTGGAGGAAAAAGGAAATTTAGGTCACATGAATTACAGTGGTTAAACATCAGTTTCCCATGATAACTGTGTAGCTAGAGCAGCGGTTCTCAAACTATGGGTCCCGACCCAAAGTGGGGTCGCGGGCAGGTGACAGTTGGATCGCACATTGGCAAAAAAAAAAAAAAAAGTTTGATAATAATATGGGGTTGTGACTCGTGAGATCAAAAAGTTTGAGAAGGAGCTAGAGGATGTGGGAATGAAAGAAGTGAGGCTTCCCACTGTGGTAATGTGCTCTATGAAGACCACTCAGCCTGACCTAATTGTCTCAACCAAAGTCCTTCGCTTCACAACCTGCCTGCTGCTTAGACTAGGCCTATACTAGTAATCAACAGCGCAGACACAAATTACTCTATTGTACCTTCCAATCCGCCATGTCAGTGGGCTGCCTCGGAATATCATCATATATTTAATTTCCAGAGAATGCATGCACGGTGGGGCCGTTTTGAGCGAGGGAGAGAGGAGAGCGAGACGGATTAATGGGCCCAGAGATTTATGCTGGCACGATCTGAGCTCCTCTGGCGTTTAAGCTCCAATCAACCAGGGGAAATAGGAAATGATAATGGTATCCAAATAAAAGCATTTCCATTTGACCACCACGGTGACAACTGGCCACTGATCTGCTGGCGCGCTGCTGCAGCAGGGAGTCCTGCAGTGATGCGAATGACAACACGTTGTTCTGACACATCGATTCCATCAAGACATCTCACTGACATAATGTGCCCATAATGAAAAAGGGAAATACAAACACATAACTCAGCCGAAATGTGTAACTTCAAGCTGCCAAATATATTGGCCTCTGCTTTGTTTTGAAATAAGCAATTCATTATTCTGCATACAATGGTGTCCAGGCATGCAGTCGGTATAGGGCTCGACTGCAAAACAACATTTTTTTTTCATTGTTTGTTGCTTTGCGTGTCAGAGGTGTCAGAATGTCCAGCCATTTGTTGAGGGCAGGTAGATGTCAGATCTGTTTAATAAAGACGGCCCATAAAGCCTCTTATGTTTTGCTGCCCCAGCAAACCTTCTTATCTCCGTCCTTAAGAAGAGAACAAGCTCGCTGATTAATTTTAGATCTTTTTCCATGAAAAGGGTAGCTTACAGTTTAACGCAATCTCGCTCTCATGTTCAGAGGCAGATTTTTATTGTACCTTTGAAAGGATGAAAATTGCACACAGGACTGCTTGTCCTGTTTTGTGCTTGTGAAGCCCATATGTGGATCAACCATATCACCATCAAACCCAGGGACTGCTGAGGCCACTGTTGTTATGAATGTCGGATGTCAGGGGTTAATCCTTCACCTAGTGCAGTGATTCTCAATCTTCTTAATTTCAAGGACCCCCTTGTTTGTTAGGAATTAGGCCACGGATCCCAATATCAGTGATTTTATTTTTACTTCGGTTTAACTTAATTTGAACCAAGTGTACACGTAACGGTCCATTTGGTTCCATTTGTAGACCCATAAGAGTAAGTAAGTGTCCTATTGGTTTCTAACTATGAGTTATTTAGCTGGGGACCCCCTGGAACCCCCTAAAGAGCCCCCGGACCCCTCTCCCTCAAAGAGGCCTTGCCTTTTGACAGGACACAGTTGTAAATAAAGGTTCATTAAAATAAACAGAGCACACATTTGACATCACATACTGTAATGTCTTCAGCAAACATTTGCAACTTCAAGGTAACAGAATGATGTATACTGCTGTTGTTCTCAGAACATTTCCTTGAATTTGTCTGATCCTGTAATTTCTTAGCCGCGAAGGCCCTTGAATTGAAATCCTATCAGAATTCAGAACTCATTTCAAGGAGTGCAAACTGTGAATCCAGTTAGGCTGTAGTACTAAATGCTACACGAATGGGCTTGTCTTCATGCGCTGGTGCACTATAGGTCACTGATCTTCAAAGTGTCAGGAGGCCCGTTAGTCCGCAGTGACCACCGGAGCTCCCGACACAAAACCTCCAGCCAGGGCTTACCCCTGGAAGCCTGGGGCCGGACAGTGGAAAAAGGCATTTTTTTTGGGCTTGTAGATCACCGCGAGAGGGCTCCCTGGGTCCGGGTCAGTGTCGTGGCAGCACCACGCCATGCCTCGAAAAGCCGAGGCGGAGGTCGACGGAGCGGCCACCAGGTGTCTCTGTCCCGGGCAAGGGGTCGGTCCAGGGGCAGACAGAGACAGTGTTGAGGGCAGAGTTGTGGGTTAGTTGACAGCTGCTGAAAGTTGTGGTCCCATTAACTTACAGGAAAGAAATACAAAAAAAAACTAGGGGGTCAAACTAAGGGTTTTTCATGATTCTGAATTCATATTTGAAAAAAGCAGATTTTTTTTTGGTATTCTTTTCCTATATAGTAAAGTTAATGGGACCCAACTTTCACCAGCTGAGATATGTTACTAGACACCTTTACAAAGACCTTGGTGAATAAATGTCTTGGTATGGAAATGATTATATTTTTTATATCCTCTGACTATAATGACAATTCACTGCCAAATAGGTGGGATGTGTCTTTGAGTGACTGAAGGAGAATAACATGTTTTCAAGAATCAACAGTCATTTGTCACTCACTCATACAGCAGCAGCAGCAGCAGACTTATGGTCATAGAACCGGCCTATGGCTTTGGTGTCCAATTGTGTTTTTCAGGTACAGAGAAATGGAATAACAAATCCTTCCAATGTGTTTAGTCCCATTCACTTCAGAGACACATGGGCTGTCAGGTGGCCTCTACATGTTGAGCTCTTTGTCTCTGACTGGGGCCCCATTCAACTATACCCGCACCACCCCGTCAGAGGTATCAAAGGGCCATGAGCCAGTTCCACTAACTATATAGAGAACCTCTTGCACTTGGACAAGGAGGTCAGGAGAATAGATGCAAGCAAGAATGTTTGGGGGGAATGAAAATGAGTAAAAAGTAGACCAGGGGATGAATGAGAGAGAGAGAGAGAGAGAGAGAGAGAGAGAGAGAGAGAGAGAGAGAGAGAGAGGGAGTCCTTAGAGGAGTGGGAGACAAAAATGTGCACCAAAAGACTGCTGGGGAAATAGTAGATTGAATTGCTCAAGTGGGTACTCTATGGAATTGGGTATGAATGGTGTGAGCAGTGCAGTTGTGCTGGAGCCCGACCGTGATGTTTGGGGGGCCGTGTGGGGCCAGGCCCCCTGGTGGTGTGATGGGCGGAGCGCAGGTCCTTCTGGGCGATTCAGACTGCCACATTGGAAGGACTGTTTAAAATAGTAAACACAAAGACTAAACAATTAAATGAAATAATAATGTATTTTATTTTGCAGTTTTGTCATATACTGTACAGATTTACAATTAGAGCACTGAGTATAATCCTTCTCCAGATTTTATTTTTAAACCGACTTAGATAACAGCATCTGTTGATAAGCAAACAGATTTAAATAATGTAGCCTACTGTATGTGAACAAGTAATCAACATTTGGATAACACAATTAGATCAGTTTTCATACTGAGGCTGAAGACGGGGAGTGAATTTGATTTCGTTACTTAGGGGTAGGGTTTAGTTGGGATGGAATAGACAGGTGCCCTGTATGGGTTGTAGGGCTGGATCATATCATATGCAGGTGGGTGGTGCATGGCCCTTCCGGCCCCTTGCTCACTTCAGTTTCCTCTGTGATGAGCTTGAGGTGATAGGAAGACATTCACTGTGAGGTGTCAGGAAGGCATACAGAAGCTGAGCCCTTCCACCCGCATGGCAGACGGAGGGAAGGAGAAAAAACAGTTGTTGTCTCTGTAGCAGTAATAGAAGAACTTGGGAACAGAGTTAACTGGGGAAGGCCAAGGTCTCTAGAGGGACAAAAGGTGGGGGACTCCTGGCTGTCAAGAGGGAAGTGCGCAGTGCTTAATTTGTCAATGAAAAGGTGGGGGATCCTGGGTTTTGTGTGCACACGCGCACATGCACGCACATGCACGCGTGCACGCACACCTGCACGCACATGCATGCACACCCGGTGCACATTTTCCGAATACACTAAGTATTATTGCGGAATCAACAGTAATATCTATAATAGGCCTATATCAAGTTATATTACCTTTTTTTAACCCGTAAAAGAAAATAGATGTACGACATCTGTTTAGCCAGCTCCTTTTAAAACAGAATCCAATTTATTGGAAAAATACGTCTCCAATCTGTCATACAAACTTTATTTGACAGCTGTGATCAGTGCATTTACCAGACATTTAAACTGTCAGTAATTTTACCCCATGCTCTGTATGGTCTGCTCTTTCCCCTACACCCTACCCCTCAGAATAAAGGGATAGGGGTTTAAGTCAGTAGTGAGGTTAATAAATCACACAAGGATAGACCCCTGTACGGCCTGTAGATAGACCCCCTGTAGTAACTCTGAGGACTCTGAGCAACCCCCTGTTGAAGACCCCTGCCTATATTATCCTGGCTTAAATAATACATATTTTCTTTTCTGGATTCTGGCTAAAAAGTGTATTTTAGACGTGAGGTGGGGGCTTTAGCTGGGTGTTCCCACTAAGGGTCTTTCAGCTCCCTAAACCAGTCTGTGTCGGTGAGTAGGCCTACACGTCAAAGTGTAGTTTTATTTATTAACAGGGGAGAGGCTGAGCAGTGAGCACTGAGCACATAACGTTAACGACCAGAGCTCGTCCAGTTTGTTTGGCTAACGTGAAGGCTAGGCTACGCTAACTGGCTAACAGCAACAGTCAGTGCTTGAGAATTGAATGTGCTGCGGGTGATATGCTTTATCATAACGTGCACAAAACCGTGCTTTAACTGTAAACGTCGCATGATCCACACATGTAAGCGTGCCGGGCTGCGGGGCTGGTTACAGGTCTGTCCCCCTCACGGCTCCCGGCCGTTTGACAGCATTCAGCACAGCACAGCGCAGCGCAGCTGAATCTGATCCAGTCAACGGCCGCGTCATAACTGTGCGCAAGTTGCTGCGCTGACAGACCTACAAGCCATATTGCATCTCTGGTTGATATGGGTGGATAGCTTGTAGATCTGTTCTTTTTGTGCAGGGAAGGTCCCGGATCCTTGATTCCAAATCGAATAGGTGGCGGATCCAATCAAATAGGTCCCGGTCCGTAAAAGCGAGGTAGCGGAACAAGATCCGGCTTGTTCCGGCACAAATTAAGCACTGGAAGTGCGTGATGAGAGCGAACCACTCCAAGAAACCTGGTGTGTCCGAGCGGTCAGGTAGGATGAGAACCACTTGAATGCAGTCCCTGTGAGGAGCTGGTGGTTGACTGTATCAAATGCTGTAAATAGGTCAAGAAGGATAAGGACTGCAGAGTGGGATGCAGCTTGAGTGGCATGAGTGCCTCAATGACTGCGAGGAGCTTGTAGAGGGTACACTTTGGTAGTCCTAGACATAAATATGTTTTCTACATGCTGTAGTGGTGGATACAGAACATGTCTAATAACTGGGAAAAATCTTGATGATGGGCCTCAGTTGTTTATGCTTAGATACTATGACCAGTGGATGATATGGGAATTAATATCGCTGTCAATTTGGTTGGTTTCTGTAAGCCCACTTAGCATATCCAGTTATTTGCACACACTGTACATGCACGCACCACTTCCATATTCGCTGCGTAGACCCAGACAGGATCAACAATCTGCAAAGCGGCTTGATCCCAAGCTAGTCTCCACTGACAAACATAATAACTCTTGAACTGAAAAATCATGATGCAACTTCCCACAGCCTAGTAGATTTTCCACAATTTGGCATTGTCTTTTAAAACACACTTTTTGCTACTAATCCTACAGACTGTAGTGATTTGGTTGAATCAGTACACTTATCTATGTATTGTTGTCTCACTTTATGTTGAGCTTGTGGAAAGCTCCATCAGTTTGGGCTTATATTTTTCATTCATGTGTAATGTGAATAAGAAATGTTGTGTTGTCTGATTTGGAAATGTTGCATGGTCTGGTTTTGATGTTAGCAAGCAGCGCATATATACATGGTGTTACACCAAAATTGGTTATACTCACTATATAGCATGCTGTGACTCCATTGATTTCCATGGCAACCAGCTGTCAATCATGTTCTGATACCCGCATAGTGAAAACATTTATAACCCCACCTGGAGCAATACTTAGTGGCGGTTGGGGGGGGGATAATGCATGTTTGTCTGTAAACAAAATAACTGAAGAACTGATGGCCGTATTTTCAATGGTGGATGTGATGTGATCAGTAGGTTTTCTCGAAGGGATGCTTAACTTTTGGGTTCAATGTCACAATCAATGTCATGGTTAATAGAAAGAACATTTGGGTGGATATTCATGAAACTTTGTGGGGATGATCAGTCTGCCGCCTTATGGTTAGAAACAGTCATGGTCACGATCAACATCAAGGTCAAAATGGCCTATTCGGTCATATCTCTGAGACAAGAGTTGTGTAGTGTTGTGGTCTATGTGATATGGCATACATGTATGTCATATAAAAAATGAGCAATAATAATAATAATAGCTCAGATGAGCATTTGAGCAATGATACATAATGTCCACTGAAATATTTATACTTATTGCATTTCAGTTGGTAATTATTACTGTAAGTCTCACAGGGTGAGATTTTACAAATGTAAACCCTATAGCATCCCTATTCTGGGGTGAAGATTTGGCAAAAATAGCAGATCTACGAGCTCACGTTGTGAGATTCTATATTGACTATTTTTAGCAAAGAGATTTGGGGTAGAGGGAGAAAAGGAGGGGGCCTAGAACCCAGGAGACCAAAGTGTGTTTTTGCCCTGTTTAACTAACACTGATGTGGGTAGGGTTTCAAATTGTCATTTCTGGGTTGCTGTCAAAATAGAACTCAAGCTTGAGGCCCTGCTGTGAGCATATGGAGTGATAGCATACAGTAGGTTGCATTGGCAAGATCCAACAACCACCTTCTTTGAGAGAATCCCCTCTAGTCACACTTTCCCATTTCAGTTCCTCAGGGTTAACATCAGTGAAAGTTGTCACCACAGAAGGTAAGTGTGAGGACAACTGTCTGCGATTTTCTGTACTGAGTACTGACTGAGATGTGCTAGGCTACTGTTAGGCACACTATTGATTCAGGATGTTATTTTGTCATACGGTCTAGGCTGCAGCCTTGGGAATTCCTGCCTCTCTCCACTATGCTAACTCTTAAAGTGTCTGTGCCTGACTCTAGAGCAGGGGTGGGCAACTTTGATGATGGAGAGGGCCAATATATTTTCACACTCACTCCAGAGGGCCACAATGCATATACAGTCGAAAATAGCAATAACGGCTGATCTACAAGCTCAAAACGCTTGTAGATCTGCTATTTTTGCTCATTTTTTAATTGGTATCCTGAAAAGTATTTGTTTTTTATTTAATTTCAAATGCATGTACAGGCTCTTATGTTACTTATGTTACTTCTTACTTTATGAACTTAATCACAAATGCATTGGACATAAAACAAACTAGACTAGTTGTAATTGTAACAGCTGAAATCAATAATATATCAGTATTCTGATATTAACCTGCGGGCTGCATTAAGTGAAGGTGGGGGCCGCATGTGGCCCCCGGGCCGCCAGTTGCCCATGTATGCTCTAGAGGAAGATGTGCTATAGTGATGGGTAAAATCTGGTGCATCTCTGTAAAGCGCCTTTATCCAAGGCCTACAGCTCATACCAAAGATTTACGAAGAGACCAAACAGTTTTAACGTATGACTGTGTTGCGTGCCAGATATAGGCTAGCTGCTGTCTGAATTTACAGTGTGCCTAGGCTATTTCAGGCATTGATAGCTAAGGGCACAAAACTTCTCCCAAAGCATTTTTTTTTTATTTCTTTTTTTGCATAATAGTTGTCTATATCTGCAGCCAGAGGGGTGGAGCCTTGGAGGGTGACACATGCAGGGGTGTCGCACCAAATTCTTGGCCCTGGGTACAAGGATTCACTGCAGGCCCCCCAAGAATGTATTTCATTAGACTGGGAACGCATTATTACACGTTATTTTTTGCTTTAACAATTGAAAAATAGCAGATATACAAGCTCACAATGCAGCACCGAGTGCCGCGCTGCGAGTATACATCTGCTATTTTTGAAAAATCCAGCGCTCGCCCAGCAGTCTGGCGTCACCCATGACGGATGCGTGCACACGCCCATGTGACCTCACTTCTTGACCTTAGGGCGTCTTACTAGTTTTAAAGGATGTGTTAGTGATTTTCAGGAGCTTGTTTCTGTTGGTAAGGGTGAGCATAGTGGCAGGTGGCACAGACAGGAGGGCAGGTTCAACGGCCTTCTATACACAAGTACAAACACGAGTACAAGGTGGGTTTTGACTGAAAGTCAAGTTATTTGTATTTATTTTGCATGAAAGAGCTCTATAAGTGGTTGGCAGGTAGTCTTGTTAATTGCAGTGTTTATGGATGTCTTGAAGTGGCGAACAAAGCTCAGTTTATTGTCCTGGAAGTAACATTCCTGGACAATAAATAATAAAAAGTACATTTACTGAGTATTTCCACTTTCAGTCATTTTACTTCTACTCCACCACATCTCAGAGGTAAATATTGTACTTTTACTTCACTACAATTATTTGAAAACTTTAGTTACTCGTTACCTTGTAGATATTGATTATTATTACAAAACATAGGCTACATAAACTACTTCAGCTCATATAAGAGGGCTGTGCATGGGCAGTTCAGAAACCCGTCAGTGACATGCATGAGTTAATTGCTGTTAGCGGCGCTGAATGCAGGGGCCGAGGTTACAGCAATAGATCAATGTTTATTGTGTAGATGAGCCAATAATTGTGCCTGAATACACTCAAATTAGAGTACTCTCATGATGTGTGGCATTAGAACAACGAGCATTTAATCCTGCATATAGCACGTGTAGGCCTACAGGTAGGCCTATATACCTACAGACAGCTATAGCCTACCTTTTACAATAAAATGGCATAGGCCTATAGGCCTAATAGGCATAGTAGCAGTAGAATGTAGAATAGAATACAGAATAGTTTATATAGGCCTATATTTGACACAATTCATCAGATAGGCCTATACCACCAACACCATGCATGAGCATCATTCTCGCATTCTCGCATGCACGCACAAGACATGAATGTTTCATTCCACTTGCATGTATAGGCCTGCTCTACACTATATTTAGTTTACATTCCTTTAGACATTTTAAGACAAATACGTCGATACGGTATAAGTTCCCTTCATTGGACCATTTTATTTTCCTTATAATTTGTTTGGTTTCAGTTACTAAATCGCCCGCAAAGCGGTGCAAACACATGAATCAACACCGTCCTTGTGAAAACTAGTCGAGAGGGTGGACTGGTCATTGTAGCAAGCACACAAAACTGTGGATTCCAGCGAACCTTTATGCTATTTAAAGAGGGGCTTCTTTTCATTTGTCGGCAGAGCCTATACCTCTGGCCAGGCTAAGTCTTTTCTTTTTACCCCTTTAATCCGTCCTTCTATTTCAGAAAAACACAAAACCAGGTTCACGCAGTGCTTTAGTGGCTAAAAGTGAAAGAGCTTGTTTTTTCTGCGCTGAGCCGAGCCTTGAATCGCCCTGGAAAATTGGTTCTTGTGAATAGGCGAAGGAGGACCAACGTTTAATAGGATCCAAGGGAGGTTCTGCTCTCGCAATCTGCTCTTAAACAGGTGGAAATTGGACGCTCTCGATTATACAAATAGTAAGTATAAGCCAGCATGGAAAAGCTATCCCATCTCCGAGGATTAGGAACTTTCAATAAAAATAAAATAAAAAGAGACTTGTCAAAAGCAAAAGGCCCATGATCATTATTGTGTGAGCCAAGCAAAACCACCAGTGGGGGGGAAAAGAAAAGAAAAAGAAAGCACACAAAATGCTAAACGAAGAGACCAATTTGAAACCCTCAAAAGCAGCTAAAAGTGTAAAAATGGAGGATAAATAAATAAAAGCATAATAATATAAATATTAATAATACTAATACTAATACTATTACTACTAATAATAATAATTACAATATTACGCAGCCTATATGTCAATTGTAGTCTACAATATAGCCTATATGGTGCATCCGATTAAAATAAATCCTCTATTTACGGTATTTATTTGTGGCCATCTGATTTTTGCACTAGCTATAATGCTCACATCACATCACCACCACCCCCGTGTTCGTATATAAGGACCAACAGGAGCGTGCGCGCACGCATGGGAACTCTGTGATGATGATGATGTCCTTGTCACCCAGTTGAAGAGTTTTGAGTCCTCTGATGTCAGGAGGAGACAGTGATCTAGCACTGATGAGGGCGGTCGCTACCAAAATGTGACAGCGAACAGTCAACGCTGCTGCATCTTCCAATCCATCTGTCGCTGCTAAAAGGTAAACTTCAACACTGGCTGACTCTCTGGCTGTAAACATTTCCAATCCACATTATCTGAGAATGCTTTTGTCCTTTTCTTTCTCCCTCCCTCCTCTCCCATCCTTCCTTCCTAACGAGCTCTGAAATGTCCTGTTAATTTTGTGTGTACTAGTTAATGAGCATTAATCTGGTACCCCCTGGATGCTATTGTTGCGGGGGGATGGTCATTTGAATGCAAATTGCGTGACACTGTGATAGCAAGGTGCTTATTAAACTGATGTCTGTTCCTTGTGTTTTTCTTGCAGCTGAGGAGGCTGGCTGGCTGGGTGCTTCTTGGCTGCTGCGGTGCTGCTGCTCACACCAAGTTCATACAGAAAAATGGCCAGTTCTCTTCCTCTGGAAAAGGTGATGTCTTGCCCGCGACTGGACGGCGGCGGCAGGAACGGGCCGTCCGCGGCGGCTCCAAAGACCCTGGCCTTCTCCATAGACCGGATCATGTCCAAGACCTCGGAGCCGAGGGGAGGCGCGGCGGCGGAGGAGCGGCGATCAGGAGCGGAGAAGTTGCTGGGTCTCTGCTCGCCTCTCCCCTGCATGATCCCGCTGCAGCCGTTCGGCTACGACCTCCAGGCCAAGGCGCTCATGAACTACTCGGAGCTCTGGAAGGCTAATTTCAGGGGGACTTTTTGCGGCTCTTCGGCCGCCGCGGCGGTGGCGTGCAAAGTGAACTCATGCGGGATGTGTGGCAAAGCGGACGCGGCCTTGAAGCATCATCTGTTGCCGGGAAGCCGGGTGATCAAACCGCAGGTCATCCACCAGGCCATGGCGATGCCCGGTACCGGAGGCTCCCTGTACTATCTCAACTACCTGGACTCTGCCTACCAGCAGTCGGAGTTGCTGACCGGACAGTTGTTCTCCTCGGCGTTGGCCACTTCGCAGGCGCAGGCGTCACTGGCGGCGCACCATAAACTTTTGCTGCTGGAGAACGCCAAGCTGCAGAGCGGCGGGGCCGCGCCGGGAGGAGACAAGTTCCCCACGCCTCAGTACCCGCACAAGGAGCACCTGCCCGGGCAGCTGGACCAGATAGTCAAGGAGAACCACCACCACAGCCTGAGCTCGGAGAAAAGCCTCGGCGTCAAGGCTCATAACAAACTCAACACCGCTGCCCAAGACGGAAAGCCCAAACACTTTACATGTGAAGTGTGTGGAAAGGTATGCAAAACAATAATAGGCCCGATAATCATTTAGCTGATTATTCTGTGCTTGAGTCGTTAAGCAATTATGTAGGAAAATGTTTCTGTGTAAAAAAAAAAAGAAAAAAGAAAAGAAAGAAGACAATGAATTCCGAAAATGTGCAAATGTATTGACAGTTTTAATAAAATGGCTTTTAATTCTTAGTTGAAATAAATTGACCCAACCGTTATCATCAATAACGAGAAAATGCAATAACTTATTTAGATTGTGTGGGTCCACTCGAAACGAAATAATGATGGGCTGCTGCACGTTTGGAAATATTAAGAACCATGCAAATGCTTTGAAAATGCTTTGAAAATGCGGGACACAAGGATTCCTCAATATAATCTACATAATTTTGCCCGCTCTGCAGGTGTTCAATGCCCATTATAATCTGACACGACACATGCCGGTGCACACTGGAGCGAGGCCCTTCGTGTGCAAAGTGTGTGGGAAAGGATTCCGCCAGGCGAGCACGCTTTGCAGACACAAAATTATCCACACACAGGTAATCAAACTTTATGTCATTATACTTTGTGTTATGTATGTGGTATTAAGCATTATGCATTGTTATGTATGCTTATTATACGTTATTAGGCATAGCCTATATATACGATATATATTTATATAATGTCTTATTTCGTTGTACCAGGAAAAACCTCATAAATGCAACCAGTGTGGGAAGGCTTTCAACAGAAGTTCTACGCTGAATACTCACATACGGATTCATGCTGGCTATAAACCGTTCATCTGTGAATTCTGTGGGAAAGGTTTCCACCAGAAAGGTAATTCATTTTTTTTTTTTTTTGTAAATTACGTTTCATTGAAGCCTTGTGTTTTGATTGAATTGAAGGCTGAAATTGTGAATTGTACCCTACAGACACCATATATGCATGTGCAAAATAGGCTTTGGCTCCATGCTACACCACTTAGTTGGCATGGATGGGGGATGACTTATTTTAATGTATATATATATATATATATATATATATATATATATATATATATATATATATATATATATATATATATAAAACACAATTTTTATAAACAATATTGGACATTAATTCAAGGCCAATCTCCCTTTCTTTTTTTAATAAACAAATGTTTTTTTGTGATGTTTGGACATTAAGGTCAACCTCAGCGTATATAGGCTATACACAAAATAAACTCGACATGCAGAGGTCTTTGTATCACAGTTTAATATACTGTATATAGGCTACTGTATTAATTACAACAGCATATGTTATTGTATGTTATCCGTGTCACTGTCACACACACAAAAAAGAAAAAAGCATGCTCTGTTGCTCTCTTTTAGCAGGGTCGTATAGGGAGGCCCACTCATGAGCTTGAAGCGATCAATGGAAATGGGACATGTCACTTTACACTCACTAAACTCTGCCTACAAGACTGTGGGATTTGCCACGGGTCAGTTAGCAGACCTTAGCCGGACTTGAAAATCAGTTTTTTACTTGTTGTCGCGTTTGATTTTGACAAAGTTTGACAACTTCTTGACTTCGATGTGGATAACTCCCGATTAATGAAGGCTGGTGGGGGGGACAATTGTTGAATATAACTTAACAGTGAACTAGTGACCTCGCGTCGAAACACAGGGGCCTCTTTCATGTGCCATTATTAACCAGGCAGGGCCTATAGTACTCGATGCTCATATAGTTTTGTTGCGTTTGTTCTTTGGACCTTCAGTCAAATTATCATGGTTGAGTGCCTTTTTTTTGTTTTTTTTCCACGTTCATACTTTTACTCAAGTGCATTTTGAATTCCAGACTTGACTTATAAACAAGTATTTCTATATTGCAGTAGGCCTATTGATAGCCCACTTTTAGTTAAGTAAAATATGTGAGTAGCCTACCTTTTCCACCACTGTTGAATAGCACACTATTCAAATGGGGGCAAGTTACAATATAGGCATATATGTAGGCCTACACTATATGTGAGATATTGTTTAGAATGAATTATGCCTGGCACATAACTATTTCAAGTTTCCAACGTGGCTGTTTTTCCCACTATGTGATACTAGAAATATCTAATTCTAAATAAAAATAAATAGAAAGATGCTATTGGAAATTGCAAGTGTGGTTGCCTTGAGGCGAGTCACACGTGCAAATATCTCAGTCAAATTATCATGGTCGAGTGCAGGGGCGTCAATTGGGTATGGCAGTTATGCAGCTGCCATACCCTGGGTCCAAGGGGGAAAATAAAAGTTACTTTTAAATATAAATCCATGAATGTCTCCTTGTCTATCTGTGCTGATTATTATGTTGTTAAATTACAGTAAAATAACTACAAATGCAAAATTTAACAAAATGGTCACTTTAACAAGGTATTATAATTATATTCTCCACTCTTGTATTCTCCCCATCTTGCCAAAATGGTATATTCCCAGGTTCCGCAGGTCAGCTGCACAGGTGCAATTCATTATTGTTAATTGTGGCACGTTTACTTGCCAAGTTTAGCTGCACTTGAACAACTGTTCCAGGCTGCCATATCCAGCCCAATAAACCGTATGAAACGGGGAAAAAGTACTTCTTAAAATGAACGTATCATGCCTGTTGCTAAGTTATGGCAACATGACTGGCGCGCGTGCAAGACACCAGTCATGTTGCCATATACCGTAGCTTTTTCTGAACTGACGCCACTGGTCGAGTGCCTCTTTTCTTTTCTTCTCTTTTCTTTTCCTCTTCCTTTCTTAACTCAGCCATTGGTTGTTCTCTGTTCCAGGGAACTACAAGAACCACAAGCTGACGCACAGCGGGGAGAAGCAGTACAAGTGCTCCATCTGTAACAAGGCCTTCCATCAGGTCTACAACCTCACCTTCCACATGCACACGCACAACGACAAGAAGCCCTTCACCTGCGGCATCTGCGGCAAAGGCTTCTGCAGGAACTTTGACCTGAAAAAGCACATCAGGAAGCTGCACGACAGCAACAGCTCCGCACTGCAGGCTGCTGCAGGGTCCGCGGACCCCCCATGCAGAGAACTCAAAAGTTGAGCCCACGTTGTTATTTTGTTTCCTGCACGTGGTCGTCGTCATCATCATCACATCGTCAAAATGGGGAACTATTTAAAAAATAAAAACGCATGAGCTTATTATGGAAACCGGCCCTGTTTCCACCTGCCATCATATAAACAATATGTATTTTAATAGACTATCTCTATTAAAATGTATATTTGTACTGCCCTTAGACAAGACTAATATAACATTATATATCTTATTCCGTGATGTGTGAAAATGAAATTGTAAATAATAGGATAAATAAAATGTTATTTAATCAATGTGAAACATTACATTTGCATTTCTCAGAAATTGATAAATATCTAAGTTATATGTATATACCTAAATGCTGAATGTGAACTGTTTCGATTTTCTGAATATTCTTTTTGCAAATAAAAGGGAAAATCTGAATATATAATGTATTAATTGTATAACTTATTATGAGAGAGAGAGAGAGAGAGAGAGAGAGAGAGAGAGAGATGAGAGAGAGAGAGAGAGAGAGAGAGATACTCCACTATAACATTTCAGCATGGCTTTATAACTTAAGAAGAGGTGTGGGTTGTAGGCTATATATGGCTTTGAAATATTAATTCATGCAGATTAATATGTATACACCACAAGATGGTGCACGTGGTCATTTTACCAGTTTTTCTCCATTTATGTAATCTTGTAATGTATAGCCTTGCTGCAAAATCCATGTAATTCTGGGGGAGTAAAATGCATCCAATATTAGCTTATTATTATTTTTTGTAGCCTATCCGTGAAATTATTTTTGAAAAATGTAGATGTAGTTTTTACATTTTACTCGTGACCCATAAAAAATTGTCCGCGAGACCACGACCCACAAATGGGCCCCGACCAACTGTTTGGGAAACAGCGCGTTCTATAGCCTATATATAGACCGCTCTATGTTTATTTTATAAAATAGGTTAAAGCAAGCTGTCCAGTCCCGTTATATGCAGACACCGCCTTTGCTTCTTCGGCACTTATTGACAGACACGATCCCACTAATGCAACATTACACTTGACTTGTGTGTGTAAATGGGACAAATGATCAGAGGTAACATGGACTCTTGAAAGCGAATTACATTAATCAGCTAAACGCCCTGAAGGAGGGAGCCTGCAGGCGCATCAAGTCGTGTTCATCACAATGAGAGATAAATGGAGCACTCTCCTCATCTGTCTGCTTTTAATCAACCTGAACGGATTCTGTGCACGGCTCTCCTGGAACAATATTATCCTTACACACATTCTGATGAGAGACGGACGCGTGCTCCCAAATGTCGCTCTCTCCATTACGCGGCAGTTTAGTAATTAGCCGCCGCGCCAACCCGTTGGGAAACCGCAGTGGAGCTGATATTAGCCTTGGACAAATGAACCGCTCACCTGTTAGGCTGTTTCATTATAAAACACACTATTCAAATGGGGGCGAGTTACAAGGCACAATTCAAATATTGTAGACTTTTACTCCATCACATTTATTTGAAAACTTATAGTTACTAGTTACTTTGCAGATATACATTCTATTAAAACTTTAGCCCTATGTTATACAGTGGCTATTTGTGAGCTTGTAGATCTGCTGTTTTGTACATGCACTTAGGCCTACATTTTGATGCCAACACTTTTATAGGCTATATAGCCTATATTGCAGTATTGATACTTTTACAAAAGTAAGTAAAATATATCAAAAGTAAAATATATCATATATATCTAATAATAAATTATGGATCTCTAAATCCATAGAGAAAATAAGACAAAGAGCCAAAGGACTATATTTCTTATATTGCTGTATTGAAGAGAGACAGACAAGGTAGACAGAGCAGTGGGCTGCCATCCTGGTGGTAGCGTTCTAATCTCTCTCCCCAACCATAGCGGTCAGGTCGAGAATTCTCTCTCTCCTCCAAGATGGAGGAAAACATGTATATAAAGACATACAGTTTATGACAGTAAGAAGCGTGGAACTTATTCATTCGTTCCCATATCATAACAAGGAAGTAACAGGAAGAAAGGGACACGTAGTGCTTGGTAATTTTCCACCACTCGTGACTTATACAGTATATCAAAACATGATTATATTCAGGGCATTCAAAGTTATTATGACCTTTAATCAGTTTGCCTGAACCTACAGTATGCGACCAAAATGTGGTCTCTTATATACTGTACGTTCAGTTCATATTATGCCTTTATATGGTCATATGAGACTCATACACCAATAACATAATTATGTATCATAATTTATCCTAACAATCTATCCTTTTAATTTTTGTATGAGGTTCATATGACCTCCATATTAAACATTTTATCAGGGTAATAATAATAATAATATTATGAAGACTTTAATAATATTTATAAATTCAAATTTCGAAAAGGACTGTAATATTTTTTTTAAAGGGAAATGTAATAAATCCTTAAAGTTTAAAGAAATGTGACACATCATTCATCGTTTTTTACAGATGAATGAAGACAGAATAAAAATTGAATAAACAGATAAAAATAAAGAATAAAGAATGAAAAATGAAAAAAGAAAATATGAGTTGATCGGATGACCATTGATCGGATGACGATGATGAGGGTGATGATGATGATCGGTGATGATGATGATGATGATGATGATGATGATGATGGACGGTGATGATGATGATGATGATGATGATGATGATGACGTGGTGGGGCATTGTAGAGACGTGAGGGAGGAGGACGCAGGATGCAGTTGATGTGGGGTTGGTTCTTCTGGGTCTCGGTCGTCTTCTCAGGTGATTCCTAGGGGGGACGAAGGACTTGGCCAGTTTACTGTTTCAAAACAATTTAGTTCATCATGATAGTGTTTGTACTACACATGGCATCAACAACAGTGCAACAGAATTCTCACCGACAAGGCACGATTTTTACATCGTGCCGCTGCGGTTGATTTGGCATGCACTGCTCTGGCCGGGCCTCAGGTCGTGGTTCGTCTGCACCCCATCAGTCAGGTGGTTTTCGATGATGACCCGATTCTCCTCCTTCCCCACACTGCAGTCCTCTCTCCGTCACCGTCAGCCCATGTAACAGAAACATTTCAAATTAAGTTTCAAATAAATCTTAAATCAATGAAAAACCAAATTAAATAAATTAAAATCAAATCAAAATTAAAATATATTAAACCTTAGACTATAGACTCCCCCCTTTTTTACAACAAGTTGTAAAAGTTAAATAAAATAATTTAAATTATTTAAATCAATGAAATGAGCTTTAAATCATACACTACAGTACAGTACAGTAGCAGCTTGGGCACAGGGGAGTCAGTGATAAGTAATACGCCTCAGGGCCGAGAAGCGACCTTGTGTCCTTCTCCACAATGGGGTCTAATTTGGTTGTTATGGTAACCTGGGACATGACGTTCCCAACAGAGCTTTATGGGTAATGGAGTTTTTCTAAAATGTATTCATAACAAGACAGGATAGAACTTAAACAAAATACCATAGACAGTAAACAGTCAGAATGTTGTTGAAAATGGAAGAGACAGAGACACTTGTTCCCAACACAATTCTCTCTCACACAGACCATCTGACCTTGAAGGCTGCAGATGTCTCCCAGGCACACAGGCACACATACGCACACACCTCAAACAGGCATGAATCATAGTCACATGCACGCTCACGCACACACTCACACAAGAGTGATGGAGAGGGAGTGGAACAGATAAGGGGTTAAAGCGACATTTACGCACACACAGGCGCATGCCCGCACTCACACATACAGTATTGGAACACACACACAAGTGCACGCACGCACGCACACGCACTCATGCTCACAGAGATGGGAGTCAGAGAGGGGGGGGTTTACTGAAGCAGCACCCACACGCAAATCTTCTGCTCGCACACACATACAGTACGGTAAATTCATTCTCACAGAAAAGTCATCAAATAAATGAAATTATAGTATAATACACAGCCAGAATCCTCTGGAGGATTTTAAAACTTAACGTTACAACAGTTTAAATGAATTTAGGCATCAATAATTTTAGTTAGTTATTCTTAATCTTAAATCTTAACTTTAATTTCTCAGAGACATTTTAAAATGTCTTAAAAGTACTTAATATTATTCATTACAGAAGACAGAAATGGTCAGTAACATAGTCAAAGATAAAAATATTTGTTTCTCAATTTCCAATGGCTGGGCCAAGCCATGAAAGTGAGAGACCTAAATAAACACAGTATTATCGGTACAGTGAACATAACAGTAACAAACTGACAAATACTGACCATTCATATGGTCCAGACATAACAGTAAAAAGCTATAACCGCAACTGACTAGAAGTACTCGTTAAATTCAGGCCGACTAGAAGTACTTGCCCTAGGTTATAAGCCAAACAAATAATGACCATTCATAGGGTCCAAACAAACTGACAAAAGAACAAGTTGAACAACAACTTGTGGACAAAAACGACTGTACCGAAAAAAGTTAAAGTATGGAAATATTTGTCTCTGCTTCCTCATCACAACGAGAGAGCGAGAGCAAACCAGAGAAATAGTTTAAAATAGAATAGGGATTGTGTACACCTCCCTGAAACTTTGTAAGATGAAACAAAGAGTTACGACCATTCGGTATCTATAGATAAGGGTTAATTTACGACGCGTGTCAAACCAAAACATTATTAGGAGCTATCGGACTCCTCCAGACGGAGGGAGAACATCATTCATATTTAATTAATTATCATTACATTAACATCGTTAATTCAAAATTCAAAGACACGACACGTTACGGGGACTAAGTAAATATGTACTTATCTTAATCATCTTAGGAATTTGCCGAGCGTGGAAATCCCAGATGCAGCCCAGGACCGGGGGAGTATCCAACCTCAAGGAAGACGGTCCAACACGGTCCGCTGCTCCTGGGGGTCCACGCGGTTCCACATTAATCGAAAACTCATAACACTGTTGTCAAATAAAATTCCTTTGTCTGAAAATACAGCAATGTAGAGATAAAATCTGGCTGGTAATTTTAAAGCGTGTCGGAGCGCTTTGACCAGCCCTGGTGAGAGAGGGACCGTACAGTACCGGTCTCAAATCCCCGCTGGCTGGTCAAACGCACCGCAGCTTTTCCACTCTAGAAGGACCACTTAATAATAAATTATGGATCTCTAAATCCATAGAGAAAATAAGACAAAGAGCCAAAGGACTATATTTCTTATATTGCTGTATTGAAGAGAGACAGACAAGGTAGACAGAGCAGTGGGCTGCCATCCTGGTGGTAGCGTTCTAATCTCTCTCCCCAACCATAGCGGTCAGGTCGAGAATTCTCTCTCTCCTCCAAGATGGAGGAAAACATGTATATAAAGACATACAGTTTATGACAGTAAGAAGCGTGGAACTTATTCATTTGTTCCCATATCATAACAAGGAAGTAACAGGAAGAAAGGGACACGTAGTGCTTGGTAATTTTCCACCACTCGTGACTTATACAGTATATCAAAACATGATTATATTCAGGGCATTCAAAGTTATTATGACCTTTAATCAGTTTGCCTGAACCTACAGTATGCGACCAAAATGTGGTCTCTTATATACTGTACGTTCAGTTCATATTATGCCTTTATATGGTCATATGAGACTCATACACCAATAACATAATTATGTATCATAATTTATCCTAACAATATCATTAAAGCACACTATTCAAATGGGGGCAAGTTGCAAGGAATATATAGGCCTATACACTCAATTCTGTTGTTTAGAATGGAATGGCACATAAACTGATTACACAACTATTTCAATGTTTCCAACTGTTTTTCACTATATGATCATGATGTGATATTAAATACGGTACTAGTAATATCTCATGTAATAATAGGCTATCTAATATATAATACATGTTAGGCTATATTAGTCTGGGATCACTTCACTTTACGGGGTTTGATCCGGTCGGGAGCGGAAACCACTTTACGTCATGTTGTAGTCCTAGACGGACTACACTTTGGCCGGAACTATCAACCGGATTCAGTTTTAACCCAAAATATTCCCCTGCACCCAAGGACATACTTTTAGGGCCGACCTAATAAACACCTTGATGAGGCGTAGTTTTGCTTTCGAAAAATTCGTTTGGTATGTGCATCTTTTAATCCAACTCGTAGCGACTGGCAAGACTACGTAGGCTACTCCAGCATTTTAAAAGGGATTGGGGAAACAAACGGAGGGAACCAAATCAAAGCGACACCGCTTCTTCTAGTGGTTTCCGCGCTTTAGGCGGAAACCAAACGGTCTGTTGTGAACGAACACCAGGCTCTCTCCCGGGAGAAAGCCTGGTAGGCGAGGTTAGGCTATATCCTATTACACAAATACCTAAATATGCCTAAATAATTCATGCATACATGAATACATGCATATATATTTTGACACAAATGTTAGGCCTATAAACTGCATCATCACATGTCTGTCCAAATAATTCAGATCCAAAACTAGAAGCAGTGCTCTTCCGAGCACAGGTCTCCACCAGGTCAGGTCCTGGTGGCGCTAAATGTGAAAAAAGGGTGCCACGTCTTCTTTGGCCTTTAACGGCAATGTGGCCCTGCATGCATGACTTGTTTTGTTCCAAAAATGTGTTTGGAAAAAGTTGACCTGTTGGTGGCGCTATAACAGGTCAATGTAAAAAGAGTGGCATTTGTTCCTGGGAATGTGCGTGCAGAATTTCTCTGTAATCACAAGCTGCGTTCATGATTTAAGTGATTTTGTTCAAAATGGACCAATCCTGCAAACTTTGGAAGCCAGTGTTAGCCCATTAGGATGGAACATGAAATATCTGACAGATCTGTCTAGATCTCATGACTATAGAGATACTGTGTAGTGATTTGCATGATTTTTAGAGAAAATCACAAGGAATAATAGGAAAAAATGTATTTTACATAAGTCAGCCTCCTGGTGGCGCTTTAAAAGGCAGATATGAAAAAAGCAGGGCAAAGGTTTTTCCTTGGCCTCTAGGGAGTGCACATACAAAGTTGTACACTGATCAGTGGAGTTATAGGTAAAAACACGAATTGGCCAGTTATAGCGCCACCATGAGGTTGATTTGAAAATATTTAAGTGGCATTTATTCCTCTGACTATTGGGAATGGGGGGGGGGGGGGGGGCTGGAAGAGAGAAGAGAGTTTAACACGGTGGTTCTCAAACTTTTTCATGTCGAGGACCCCCAAATATTCACACTTATTAGCTCACTGACCCCCATTTGAAAAGATATTATGCCAACCCCCATTAGAAATGTTTAGGCTCTAGCAGTGATTCTCAACCATTTTAGACCCCCAGTCTGACAGTGACATCCAGCATTAGTCTACGGACCCCCATTTAATGATATTTTTATCTCTGAGACCCCAATTTATATTGTGAAATATAACACAGATGGCTACCCATTAGGCTATACCCAATGGACACATTGGATTGGGTTCCTAACTATCATTTAGCTGGGGACCCCTTGGAATTCCCTCAAGGACCCCTGGGGGTCTCCGGACCCCACTTTGAGAACCAATGGACTTAACAGAAACACATGTTTGTGGTGAAACTCATCTGACTACAACACACGAGGCCCGGTCTGCGCGCCTCCTCGAGTGTCCTTGTGCAGCAAGCAGCCTTATAAAGAATGTTGGCCCTGCAGTAAACAAGCTAAAGGCAGGCCAGGTTGCCCTTTTCTCTGCACTTTGCCTTTCAGACGTCTGAGCAACTGGCCTCGTTTCTAGAAACACGTTAATTGACAACGGAGCTCATTAACTGCCGCGCACACGTGACGCAGCGGAGGAGAGATTAGGCCTACATGCGGGGACAAGGGCGCCGTTAATCATCTGTCAACAATCGAGTACATCTCCGCCACCAGGATCACCCAAGATTGAGGCATTGACGGACCACAAAAGGGTCTCGGCGGAGACAGGAAGAAAAGAAGAAGAGTACTTTTGTGTGGCCAATTCCATTGATTATAAATGGCAGAGATTAAGGGGGGGTTTGCTTCGGCGTTTCATAAGTGCAGAGCAGGAGAGAAAAGGACCAATTAAATCTACCAAATGTTAGCTGCCTCAAGTTTTCCCCCCGACGGTTTAGCACACATGAAATTCCAATTAAAGCCTGCCTGCCCTGGCTGGCAGTGGCTGCACCATCGATTTGGCAAGAGATTTATTTCGCGGTTGGAGGCACGCGCAGGCCGCTTATTGGACCTGTATTGTCTTAAATATGTAATTATGAGCTGAAACTTTGGCTAAAAAAACAACACAAAAACCTGGAATGATAAATAAAAAAATGTGATGAAGAATGTCAGACCGTCAACTATGGAAACGTTGACATGCTATGTTTGTTACCAAATCCTCGAAGGGTAGGTCTATACTATGGGCTATATGTGGAGATTCAAATTGAAGCCTAATAATCCAAACTCTGTATAATGTTAATCTAATGTCTCTAGATTCACACACGCACGCGCGCGCACACACACACACACACACACACACACACACTCACACAGAGAGAGAGAGCTAGTGCATGCTTGTGGACCCCTCTTCCTTGTATGCGCCTTGGCATCTCAAGGGCACATTGGACTGGGAGAAGGTGCTTTGTGACTGGGAGGTGTGTTGGGTGCTGCTGCTGCTTCTGGTGGGAACCGAGCAGGGAGAGAGCTCTCATCACCGAGCTGTTGTCAGTCTCCACTCTGACCTCTATTCACAACCTGTCTGTCCATCCATCCATCCATCGCTCTGCATTGCCTGCATGCTCGTCCTAGAACTGCTCGGGGGCCACGCAGCCCCAAGAAACCCCCTCTGTCCGCTCATCACCTTCTCTCTCTCTTATAGCCTTCGTCTTCAACCAGATAGGAGACACTGCCCTCCAAAACTCAGTGCTTTGGATCCATCATCAATGTGGTCAAACCAAACCATAAAAAAAGTCAACACTTTGAACAGCTAATAACATGAGCAAGTCATGAACACATCAATTCAATATCAATTTAACCAGCAAATTTACACGGTCCAGTTGCAAACAAATGGGTGATTTTCTCCTTCGCAGCCTGAGCTGCATTGAGTCCTGTTCTAGTGGAATTAAAGCAGCGCTTCATTGTTGGCCAGGATCAGTTAATTTGGGGATGTCCGGTGGCCCTGCTAATCCCTTTGACCTGACTTGGCCCCGCTGGGAAATGTCCACTTCTGCTGTAGCGCTCTGTGAGTTCACACAATTAAAAGACCCCCTTAGAATGAACTCCTGCAAACTTACAAATCTGGTTCACTAATACACTGGTTCCCAAACAGTGGGTCGCGGACACATTTTCATGGATCCCTTTGTTTTTTTTTGTTGTTTCCTAATTCTTTTTATTCAAAACATTTTCAAAACACACTCCCCAAAAAGTAATTTCATCCAAGAAATGCCATAAATTAGAAAACAAATGATTAAGGTGTAGTGAAAATAACCGATCTACAAGCCCACACTTGGCACAACGTGATGAGTTGTGAGCTTGTAGATCTGCTGTTTTCACTAGTTTGGATCCCAGGCAAAACTCAAATTTCTCTTTTGGGTCTTGAGCTAAAATGTTTGGGAACCACTGCACTAATAGATGAGCGAAGAGAGAACTAATATAAAGTAATTTCATTGCCAAAAAGGAATTGGTGATTTTAAGAACCTTTTGGGATCATCTATTTAAAGGTCTGATTTAAATGTTTTGTGTGGAGATTGTACACTGATTCAGGCAGCATTTGCAGGTGCAGTCAACAGATTCTTGCCAAGGGAAGAATCAATATCAACAAAAGGCGCAAGTGACAGGCAGACACAAAATTCACACACACCCTCACAGTTTCCCATTTAATCTATCTATCAATAAACGCTACACACTGTTTTACCAGGCAAGAATAAAAAAAGACATCCACAGAAGCTAGATCAATAGGCCTACAGTGATTTGAGTGCAATTCACCAAGCACAAACAACCCCACAGGGTATTTGTCCGATAGCTTAGGTATATTCAAATCAGGCTTGACAATTTTCACACTAGACCAATAAGCCTTTTCAATTCAAGCATAATACTACTAGAACTCCAAAACCTGTTCTTTGGGAGGACGGTGGGGTGCCATGTAAAGTGCATTGAGGCATATCATTATATTGACACGAGGAAACCAATGACAATTTGATAGGAAACGCTATACTTGAAACCTGTGCAGTTGACGGCAAGTGGTGCGAGGCTCCCTTAAGGCCAATGTTCCTTCCTTTTAGTGTACAACATGAAACATTCAATTTAATCTGACATGGTGGGACAACAGTCACGTAGGCAGACAAAGAGCTGGTAGCCAAGGCACTTAAGTAGAGATGACATGCCATGATCAAAGGACAAATGAGGGGAATACCACTTTATCAGACAGACTTGTAGACATAGACATTTAGACGTATAGACAAGCCATACAACAGGCAATAATAAAACCTTACTCAAATCTTAATGTATTCTGAGAAGTCACATTAAGATAAAGCAACAAAATGTGTGATGATTATGTAAACATATTAGTTGATTCATATTGTGTACACCATTTATTCAAAAAATAATTATAGATCAAAACCAAAAACAAATAGAAAGCAGATTGCTGCATGGCAAAAATATTTCCACTCTTTAATATTTCCCCTCCCTCTTTTCCACCCGCACTAGAACAGCGCCTATGATTGACTGAAATGCAACATGCAATTACACATTATCCAATCAATTGGATACGACAGTTAACCATTTACTGGGCTTTGGGATCAGCCAATTATCTGACAGGGCTCTCAGTGGGCTCTCAATAGCCAGGCTACATTGCATAATCATATGGCTCCTTAATGTATCTGCCATTAGGGTGAAGAAGGGACTTTGGTCGAGTGGTAAAACCCTGCTGAGACTGAGAGAGTTGGCGGGCTTGGGAACCAGGTGTCTGAGGGCTTGTTGTTGTTTAATGCAGGCAGAGAGTTAAGTGAGGTCTGGTGCCCCTTCAGCCTCCGCTCCCCTTCAGCCACTGGGACCATCAGGGGGGACAGACTGTGGTGTCCGTGGCTAATCCACCTCAGGGCCCCTCGGCATTACAATACATAATGCAGAGCAAGTCATTTGGAAGGGCTCCAAAACGTGTTCCTCAAAACCATTTTGGAGAATTCGCTGCCACCTCAACTCGTCCCTTGTCCTCTCGCCTGTGATTACATGCATGCATACCCCAATGCCAACTCCCCCATCTTGCCCTTGACCTCCCCACAGCCCTCCCCGTACACCTCCTTCCAGAACCAAATGCCCTCTTCCTCCATACCCCGTTCATCACCACATCCACCAATCCCTCAGTCCAGGCCAGTCCAGCCAGTGGTGACTGGTGGCTGGTTGACCCCGGGGGGGCTGGGCGCCCGGGCCCCAGCTGAGGAGCCGGGGCAGCTGCCAACCACGGCCACTTCAACCCCGGCCATCCGGATGATTGCGTTTGTCAAGCCGCCACTCCGTGTCAACCCGCCACAAGTTTGATCACTACAATTAGGCTAAAGCAAGGGGATCCATCTCTGGCATGGACAGAGAGACATAGAAGGGGGGGGGGGGGGGGGGTATGTGTGTGTTCTGTGGACAGATGAGGGGTGGCAGCGTTTCCATGTTGACAGTCAGCAAGCAGGTGGAAGGTTTCGCTGTGTTTTTTCATCCATCCACAAAATGGTGAGAACCTGGCGTTCACCAGAGCATGCTAATACACGCTGTCCCCCCATGCACGCTCTCATTATGCACACACTGTCACTGCTGCCCATGTCTGCTAACAATGTCCAACCAAGAGCTCATATTATATCAGCCAATTAACATGTGCTACTTGTTGTGACCACTTTGCAATGCCATGAATGGAAACAGTCATAGGGCAAAGCTTATACATTATACAAATAGCAAATGACAGAGGCCTCCAGTATACCAGCATATACCGTTCACAATGCTACATGCAAAACCACAAGCACATTTGGACAACTCACACATACATTATTTATAATGCATTATTAGTCGTTTTTATTTTTACAAGACTATGTGCTGCAGACTAATAAAACACTTTTGTTTATTTTTTATGTCATGACATTTGAATTACTTTAATTTGCTTACACCTACACAAAACTACTCTACCTTATCACACTTAAAAGTTCTCTAAAAACAAATATATATATATATATATATATATAT
>NC_137815.1:48597411-48637411 GCF_963921795.1 Nannobrachium achirus
CAAAGTAAGAGTGACAAAGAACACATGGCAAAAAGGCTGGTCCTTACCTGCACGAGAAGCAATATGGTAGGCCTATCAGATTCCATTGATAGCTACCATTAGCTGCTATAATTCAGTTATTTAACAACATGTATATACCAACAGCTGCCTTCCATCCATTCCGTTATTTGACAGGCTTTGCCTTTGGCCGAGGAGGCAAGCTGTGATCTGGGGCTGCACTAGGCCTCTGTTTGGCTCTCCTAGGACATGGCCCGGATGGATCAGTAGGGTGGGGGCCCTTCCCCAGCAGGAACTGCTCCCAGTCAGGGATGGATTCCTCCACAGAGGTCCAGTATCTCACCTGGAGGGGAACATAATAGAGCTTAAATGTGGACTCATTGAATGTCTGTCCACATTATCTGTCTCATAGGCTTTTCTGCCTTTATTCATAAGTATAGTGGAGATGGACAGGAAACACAGAGAGAGAGATGGAGAGACATGCAGTAAAAGATCGCCGGGAAGGGACTCAAACCCGCAATGCACTGTCAGGCTACTGTACATTGGAGCCAAGGTCCGGGCCTTATCTCTGTTTTCACAGAGATAACCCACCATCCTGACCCATGTATTTTGTGGTAATGTGTTTTACGTGTGTTGTGTGAAAGTACATTATAACACACGTGCACGTAAAACACTTAATCATATGGCAAATTGCTGTAAAGGTTTATACTAATTTAATTCAGCTAAAAGACTTGAAAGATTGAGAAGCAATTCAAAATGACAAAATGTATTTGGTTGTGGGTGCACCTCACCTCCAATGCCAGGATATCTGGGTGTGGCAGTTGCCTTCTATTGAGACGCTCCTCTAGCTTCTGTATATCCTGTTGTATGCAGATAAGAAAAAACTATGTTGACCCCCACTGAACAGGACTATTACAGCAGCCAGTGAGCTTAATAAAAATATAAATTTCACCCACTTTTTTTTTTACACCTGTAAACTTGCGATGTGAAAATAAATTGGATTCATAAGAGTTACCTCCAGGAGCCTGCCGTTCCTCTCTTGGGCAGCTTGGCTCTCGACCAACCGCTGACTCTTGTTGCTCTCCTGCTGTTCATTTCTGCTCTGCATCAGACCCAGAAGCACTGCTCTTCTCCCTAAACTGGATCCAGCACAGAACCGCAGAACACTTTCAAAGCTTAGTTCCGGGCCCCTCGCCCCAGACTGAACGTTGTCCGTGTGAAGCTCATGGAAAAGTGGAGATATTTGACTAAATGCACCTTTTCTGCCAGAACTTTCAAAGGGATATGAAACTCGAGGATTACCGGTATATCTGGCTCCAAGGAATTCATTATTGGGTGAGTACACAAGTAGTGCCACTTTAATACTGCGCAGATTATCTGCTAAACGCCACGCAATAGGAGCGATCTATGGCTGTGTATTTGAAATATTAGACAAAGTCTTATGTAAGATCACAGACATTCTAGGGCTATGGCAAATGCCATAATAATAATAATAATATACACTAGTAAGACGCCTCAGGGCGACAAGCACACCATGTCTTGGCCATCTGACCAGTGATGTATATCGGACCAGTTACCCACATATGGAGACCCCTGGTACCCATATATGGAGATCCATGTACTGTATATGGAGATAAGCTGTGAGAGCCCAAACATGCTTACTCAGTTATTCGTTATGTGAAAGTCATATGATGTCTATGACATCTGACATCATACATACAATCCCTTTTATACCCATTCATGGAGATGTCTGTAGAACCAGCCACACAGATATGGGCTGTCTTGGCCATATGGATTCTGTTGTGGCCGATGTGGCCTCCATATATGGGCATTCCCATATGAAGTCTTGTTAGATATGGGCTTAATATTGATGACACCTGACCTGGGAACTCCATATATATGCATAAAAGGGATTATGTTAGTGTGGTTCCCCTGAGATCCCGTGAAGGATCCCTGGCATCACAGTGACGTCAGAGCATGATGTCAGAGGGGCAAACACATAGACCTTACACGTCCGTCCGTCCGGACGGACGGAGCTGTGACGGTTCTGATAGTAAACTGCTACCTACGGTCGCAACAAAGAGGCAAGACAGACATTCAGTGCTATTGAGAGATTTGGACATACATAAGTATTTTTACAGCCACAGCTTTCAGATGGATATGAAACTACAAGAGCTCTTCCCAAGTCGCAACTGACGAGCAGTTATTGGGTAAGTAGACCTACACATGGAGCGCTACTAATTAGAAAAATATCCTGGCTGTATTACTGAATTAAATTATGTAATAGCCAGACGTGGTGTGGCAAATCAACTAGCCAGCGTCGGTAGCTTGTTGCCTTTAGCGTAACAATTGCAGGTGCAATGCATTATGCAAACGACACTCACAATGCCTACATACAAGATTTCTCAAATTTCTCAACATTTGAGGGGTTGTTTTGAAAACGAGATGCACATTGCACAGCACAGCTCTACTCACATTTCCTCATGTTTCTTGCTCAGTTCAACTTCATCAGCGATGGCAGACATTGTGTAAACACTGCCACTTCCTCTCAAGACTCAAGCTTTGACGGTATCCATAGGAACGGAATATTGTGTTACATCGAAACAAGTGACCTATCGAATGTTATGACTTGAGCGCTCCGTTAGCGCCGCGTTTTCCCAGGGCTCCATCTCTAAACGGCTGTTTACCGTTTCTATTGGGGAAATAACAGCTGCATTATTTGTGGCAGGTTGTAACTACTCCAAACAAGCACGTATTCTCCCCCCTTTTTTCCAGCTAGCAAGCGACCTTTGGAAATTCAGAAGAATTGGATAGGTTACCAATTTCAGTATAACACACATACTAGTGGAAAAGGACTATAGTGCCCCTTGCGTTCACTCCACGAGAACGTCACAAGTGTGTCCTATTAATACAAAATCTGTTTTGTATTTACACATACAAAAACATATTTTATGCATTGGATTAATTCATGAATCATCAATATATTAATGAATAGGTTCCTGCCGGCTGCCGTTCCTCTGTTGAGATCACGGTGCTATGAAATCACCTATCACCACTAGATGGCGGCTTCTCACCGTGGTTTACGCCCACAACCTTTGTAAGGATGTCTTTAATCTCTCTCGCTCGCTCGCACGCACGCACGCACGCACGCACGCACGCACGCACACACACACACACACACACACACACACACACACACACACACACACACACACACACTCTCAGAGTGTAGCACTGGCCTGTTACCTACCATTTAAAATGATTTACTGTATTGTTAAATGGTTTGTATTTGAGATACGTATCCATGATTTAGTATTAAATGCATGAAGCAGGGTTTTAGTTTTAGTTGGAATAAGTCAAGATAAGTTTATAACAGGTAAAACTGTGATCTACTTTGCTTGGGTGGATTCCTTGTATGAATGATTTATTTAATTAGCTGACTTTTGAGTGTCTGAGAAGTGTTTTTACTTTTATGCATAGAACTAGGGCGATTATTCTGTTGATTGCCTTTTCTAATAGCCTTATACATCAACCTGGAAATTGGCCAAAATGTCACACTTGAGGAACGACCATGGGGGTCAGTCACCAAATAGGTAGAGTTATCCTGGAATCTGCCAGATTATGAGAGATATTTTGTTAAAAGTTGCTACTTTTGGCCTGAGTGTGTTTAAGATAGGTCATCAAATTAAAATACAACATTTCTTTTCAAATACTGCTAGCACTAACACATCATAAACTAAAATGAAATGTTAATTCTATTGTTTCTTGTTGTACTGGTACAGTGGTTTTGGTGGTCATAAAATGTCACATACAGTAATGAAAAGTATTCCACGCATTCTCTGCTGAGGATAATACTACGGTTCCCTGTTTAAAAAATGCATGGCCAACTATTGCCACTATGTTCATGTGATCTAAGAAAAGTGAAAATACACACATTTATAGAAAATCGACAACCTCACGAAGCTGATGGTTGAAAGAATGTCAAGACTGTGCAATCATTTTCATCATCATTTCATCATTTTTATATAAGTTAACTTTATTTGTTCCCGTTTACTCTATGTGTTTTGTCAGTTATGTCTTTATTAATATTCTACATTGTAGGAAATGTAAAAAACTAGAAACAGCGCACAGCACAGGTCTCCGCCAGGTCAGGGATCCTGGTGGCACTATAATAGGCCAATGTGAAAAAGGTGGCATTTGTTCCTTGACCTAGTGGGAATATGTGTGACACGGACGGACAGACAGGGATGAAAACATACTCTCCTGGCGGAGACAATGAATAAAAACCCTTGAATGAGTAGTTGTGTCCAAACATATAGCCTACTAGTACAGATGGACCTCTATGCCATCAGACCTTTTGGTATGAGGGCTGTTGTACAACTTCTGGTCTGATGGTGTCAGTGTTGCTACATCGTAGATTCCCATATAGCAAGAACTGTGTTGTAGAAAGTATAGAAAGCTTTTAAGACCAAAAGCAGCCAACATCTCAGTGACACAAAGTGAAGGACAAAAACTAATGTGTTCATCAGCCTGAGATTGAAGACATTAAGCAGGGAATCGACTGTGGCTTTTTATACTATAAGACTTGTGATGGAGAGATATGGTTCGTGCACTCACCACTGTATTGAGAAAAGTATACAATTATTATTTCTCAGGGTTTGTGTTATCGTCAAGGGCTGTGTGCCATTTGCTTGACTGTCAGTGCAAACGGAGTTGTGGTACTTTCAAATGAGAATGGTGAATGCTTTTCATGGGGAATTGTGTGCGTGTGTGGGTGTGTGTATTTGTGTGTGCGACTGTGCATGCTAAAAAATGGTTCTTTCAAATACACAAGCACTGCTGATGGGTTTACATTTTTCTGTTTTTGTCTGCTTGCATATTGCATTCTGTATCTGATTTGATATAACTGCAGTTGAGGCTCTGCTGACTGTTTCAAAGTGTTTTATACTTATACTTTTTATATCACAATTTATACTTTGTCATTCATTTACATTTCATCATATAACATATTTCTTTGCTTGAAAATTGTCTATTTTCATATTTTACATGCAATATGAACTGGACCATTTTGGGCTATTGCTACTACAATGAAAAACAGTAAGGATTTTACAGTTATGATTATTACATTTTGAAATGGCCTGCTTAGAGAAGACGGCAAAAGGTACATCTCAGGGCTATTGCAGTGTCTTGATTGTACGTAGAAAGTTCCAATCATTCGTGAAATTATTAGCTTCCTGTCTCAATAAGAATAAGGCAACAACTTGGAAGCATACAACACATCTTCTACTACAACTAACAATAATATAATACATACACTATTATGCAGAAAAGACATGCATTGCATATGCATCATCTATGAAATCACTTTCACATAAATACGATAAATACCTACAGATGGATGCATTAGATTAGAGATGTCCTATATTATCAGCCGATATTAACATAAAGATGTAATATTGGAAAATATCGGTATCAGTATATTATTTATTTGTTCAACTGCAGTAGTCCACAGCATTTCTGAGCCTACATGTATACAGCATGAGACGTTAACAGCCCATGCTTGATGGCACAACGTTTGTTTTGGTGAAAAAAGCCTGCATATCGGTTGATTTTGGAATCGGAAATTAAGAGTTGGACAATATCGGATAATTGTATATAGGCAAAAAAGCCAATATCGGACATATATTGGCTGAATTACAATGGTACTATTACATGAAACAGACATGCTTGCTACAGTAGAGCAAGTTACACTATTTGTGCCATCAAATTGCACCAAGACCATGGGCACAGTGTTCATTTATGCTTTTGTAACCAAATGGACCCGGAACATTTGTACACTCTCTCTCAGTTAAATTAGCACTGCAGGATTGTACTGTGAGTTCTCAGTGCACCATAGATTAGAGATTCAGCAAAAGGCACAACGGTCGGTGGGCTGACCTTTTGTGCTTGCAACAGCAGGCAGGATTCAATCACAGGCCAGCAGGGGTATGTGTAGTTCTGGAGGAAATGTCTGAAACCACTACGCCATCAATAGGCAGGCACAGACAGACATTGTACAGTGGGAAGCTTTTACTGTGGATTATGGCAGCAAGCACACAGCAAGTTATAAGGGGGCCCACAGTTCCATGTTTCTCATCCTGTCACTGTAATATCACACCATTTTGTAACACTGTTATTATGGTGTCGACTATTATTATTTTTACATTCATTCATTTTATCCCAAGTGAAATGCTGATCTCTTCACTGTGGGAAGTTGCGCGGGGAAAGTTTAGTGCAGTTGAGATTGAAAGAGCTCAGCGTCTCGCCAACCCACTCTGCTTCAAATCTACACATCCATCACTAAATGCAGCATCATGTCCTCTGTGACAGCCTGCTGTGGAGCCTGCTCCACCCAACCAGGAATATTTTCAGAAAACGGCAAAAATGAACTTATGAGTATATACTCTCAGAGTGAAACTAACAGATGATTTTGCTGTGTACAAGAAACAGTTGGCAATATAGACACCCCAAAGAACCACTGAGGTAATGGGACCCAAACTAATAGTGAAAATACAACATAGCTCACAATAGCTTCGCACCATGTTGTGAACTTGTAGATGGGCTATTTTCACTACTTCATTTGTTTTCTAATTAATGTCATTTCTCAGATTTTAATTTAATTTAATCATGACATTAAAAAAGAAAATGCATTTTTTGGTAATGTTTTTTGAAAATGTTTAGAAATAATAATAATAAAAAACAAAATATAGGAAACAAAAAATTCAGGGACCCTTAAAAATGTGTCCACGGCCCACAAATGGGTCCAGACCCATGCAGTGCTTGGGAACCAGTGCTATATAGGCCCACAACCATCCCAAAGAACCCCTGAAGAGAGTAGAACTGCATTCTGTAGCACCTTTTAAAGATTAGGCGCACCAAACAAAGTTCTCCTGTGATTGCGAGCCAAATAAACTAGAGAACTGTATTGATGATGGTGAATCAAACATGGAATCCTTCAGTATCATTTCTGTTATGTAAATAAACCTATTCACCGAATATAATGGTTGGCTACTGGCTAGATAGTTTTACATTTTACAGCAATAAAGTCTCGTCGCAGTCTTTGCTAGGAGCAAATTGAAGGAGCACACATCACCGTGTCACCTCTCTAATCCTTATCCTTGCTCATAATCATTCCAAAGAGCCTAACAGGTGGATGTCTTAATGCAAGGCAGTTGGCTTACTTATCATTTAATCACCTGAAAGCTACTAATCAGAACTGAATAATTTAGATTTTACTTAATTTTATGCCAATTATGGACGTAGCCTGGTTTTGTTATGGAAATGGAAATCAAAATGGTCATAGAAAGACAGGGGGAATGCCTCTTTCATTCTACATCCTCAACAACACTCTTTTCTTGTTCTCTCCTTATACTACCATCTAGAGAGAGAACTCTGCACTGAAATCAATGCAAAGTGCAAGCATTTACTGATTGACAACTTAAATATATCTCATGAGCCAGTTGGAGTGTCTACCAGTAGTTCAGAGAAGCTGTGGCTGGGAAACTGTTCAATTAAATCCTTGACCTGGCTGGAAAGAAAGTCAAGAGGAGTGAATAAGTGCCTATAAACTATATGTAGCTACTGGCTAGCTCTGGTCCATTAGCATTAGAAGGAGCTCTCCTTAACGCTATGTCAGTAATGATCAGGTGCACCTGCAGAAAACGCTGCACACCTCTCGTCTGTTGTCAAAATAAAAAAATATAGTTTCTCTACTCACCAAAACAAAGACGTCTTTTGGGAGTTGAAAGCCTACTTTCCTTATTGGGAACACTCAGAGCGCCCCACCTCACGTCCTTTTTGGAAAAGAAAATATTCATGGACATTTCTATTGACAAGATCTGTTGGGGCGCTGTGGAGTAGCTAAAATCTCCTGTGAAATATTTTCTTTTCTGGCCAAAAAGTGTATTTTAGACGTGAGGTGGGGGGGCTCCGAGTGCTTCCACTAAGGAAAGTAGGCTTTCAACTCCCAAAAGCTGTATCTTTTATTTTTAACAGACGAGAGGTTTCCTGCGGGCCAGTGTTGCCAGATGTACGATAATTATCGTATTTGTACGATAATTTGACCCTCTGTACAATGTACGATCAATAATTCAAAAAATGCCCAAATGTACGATAATTTCGGCATATCACCAAAAAGAGTGTGAATTCACAATTTTCCCTGGCTGCTGATCTGGGATCTGGTTTGGCTTCTCAAAATAAGCCAGGAAATCAGTCAATCTGACCCTAGATCTGTACTTGGAGGCATTAAAAACACCGGGTGCATCTTTCCATACCAGTTTCAGGCATTTATTTGTGTAAGCTCTAGGAAGTTGCCTGCCTCCACGCAGCAAATCTGATGCGTTTTTGTCACCAGGAGTCTCAAACAAGGTAGTTTCTTACACTAAAGATGACTTTTTTGGTGAAATTACGTTTTTACGCGAGTGATTTCTCTTTTTTTGCTGTGTACGATAGTTTCATGTCAAATACGATAATTCTGAGCCTCCGGTACGATAATTCAACATTTCCCATCTGGTAACACTGCTGCGGGCACACCGATCATTACTGACATAGCGTTAAAGAGAACTCCTCCTAACGCTATGACCCAGAGCTAGCTACTGGCCTGCAACTGAATCTGAATACCTGTAATATATATTTGATAAATTGCCAGCATTGCAAGCAACTACACCTGTTGTGTTTAGACCAGTTTAGTTTTCTTAAGTTGAGTTTAGTCTTAGTTTATTTAGTTTTTTCTTCATTTAGCCATTTCTTTTGATGAAATGTTTATATAAACACATTTAGTATCAGCTACACGTAGAAAATGTAACTTTCTGCTTTTGTACTTTTCTTCTTTGCACTATGGGGTTCAATTTATGTACTGAAACAAAAATAAACAACTGATTTCCAGGAGTACGAGTATGACATAAATAATAGACATTGCTGCGTTCCTTGGATTCTGCTCTGTTTATGAGAAGTCCTAGGTAGACAAATAATAATCAGACAAAAAAGTAGAAAAGACCGGGTTCTAGAGTTTACCAGGTTCTAGCAGAGTTGAGTTTTTAAGTCATGCTGGCAGGTAGAGTGTAGTTCTAATTTTGGTTGGAGTGTCATTCCTGGTATGGCTCATTATCATTGTATCAATGTATAAAGCAAGATAGCTGGGGTACGGCTAGAGAGTATGACATCGATGTATGAGACCCAGGTGCTCAGGAAGGGCAAAGCTATTGCTAGGGATAGAACACACCCGCTATACAGTCAAAACATACTTTTACCGGTAACATGTCCTTGGTTCGAACTCCCTTTGGTCCGACCACGTAAAACTAACCTTAACCCTAACCCTAACCTCAGTAAAACTATAATGCTGGTGAATGCTAACCTGCCGACGCTGGTGAATGCTAACCTGGTGAATGTTAACCCCGGACCAACGGGAGTTCGGACCAGCCCCTCTTTTACTACCAGCAAGATGGTACACACACAGTACCTTCCTTGCAGGCTAGGGCTTCTGAGCAAACAAGCGCCATCTTAGTTCTGCGCATAAAATGTGATATCTGATGCCTCTCGAATTATGACTGGTAGCATATTCTATTTTCTCTGCCATGCTACATGTCCATTCACAAATCCACCAATCAGGGATGTCCTCAGTGCAAGTGAGATTGAATGACTTCACTTGAAACCATCTGAGTAGTTAATACGTTCTCACACTTAAGTCAGAACCATCATGCTGACAATCAAAGTAAATAAATGTGTCCTCTATTTCTACTGTGTGCATGCTGTTGGTCATTGATGTTGTCATTAGCTGCACCTCCAAATGTCTGTAGAACTACATTCTTTAATATTATATCAAGCTATAGTTTCATACGTCCAGATATTGTTTTGAGAATGTGTTGCCCGGACAGCAGTAGGTTATTTGACATTAAAGAATGATTTAAACATTCCACAAATGGGTAAATGAAGCACAACTAAATAAATTTAGTCATCAGTCTCACAGAAACGAAAGAGGCAAGAAAAACACCCCTGATTCGATTCCCTAAATTTCAGGCTGTTCACTGACTGTTTGTAACTATTTTACGCACAAACTGACTATCAAATATGTTTTTTTCATATATACGGAGTAGAGATGAACTAGTCGTCGGACTAGTTGTAGCCTTGTTGAACAGTGAATTATTTTCCTGGTGGTTGTGTTGTGTAGCCGCTGTAGGCACGCGAGCAAGTTGCCTCTGAACCCAACCCAATCACCGGAGGAGAAACTTTGCTGTTTTGGCAAACCACTCACAGGTTGCATCTCAGCATTTCAAAGCAGGCGTACTGCCAGCAGCCGGCCTGAGTCTCGAGAGGTGACCCCGAGTGAGGTGCTAGCTGGTTGATTGGCCACACAAAGCGGTGCAAAGCCTGCAGCTGCCAACACAGTGACATTCAAGTTGCATACCGGTATATATATTGATAGGTAGAGAATAGGGCATTCACGAATAGTGATTTTTAGTATTCAAAATATTCGACCTCAAAGTATTCGAATAGTCGAATATTCGACAGGACTGGCCAAACTGTCAAATATTAAGTAAGCAAGAGGCGAACATTGTGAAAACAGCCGATCTACATGCTCACAACGCCTCGCAACGCGAGGCGCTGTGAGCATGTAGATCTGCTATTTTCACAATATTTATCTGCGGAACCGAGTCACATTAAATGTAATACCTACAATTCCAAGTGCTTGTCAGGGTGGGGGTCCCCAGTTCAAATATGTTTATTTTGGGGGGCACGGCCTAAAAAGGTTTGTGAACCCCTGGTATAGAGCATTAACAAATTCATCCACCAGGGGCATTGACAACTCATTCTTATGACTTCCTATCTAGCCAAGCTTTATAAACTATATATTTTTTAAAGATAAAAAAATAAATAAATAAATAAGCAAATATTCGACTTAGGTGAACAACATCGAACAGTGACTTTGATATTCGAATATTTGGTGAATGCCCTAGTAGAGAATAATTTCAAAATTAAACCATCTGACATTTCATCCGTTTCAGGCATGCTTACTTGTTTGCATAATAATTAATGATTATTTAATTCTGAAAAGGTTTGGTTATTAGGGTTAGGGTTAGGTTAGGGCCGTCATGTTGAGTTCGAGTCTGAAAATGTCAAGAATGACAACTATGGTCCACTGCAAAGGTAACATAGTAGACTAAAGTTAACATTTTGATGCTTGTCATAGTTCTTATGTTTTCTTAATAAATATTATAAAAGGTTTTCTGGGGAAATTCTTTTGCAGTGGTACAGAAAAATGCTGTTATAGTGACCATTTAATCACATGAACCCCAGTTATAATAGGAACAAGACAACATGACGTGAGTTTGTAGATTGGCTGTTTTGTCATGCACCATGGAATATGCTTAAAACAAGGATAACATGGATTTAGCATTTATTCAGGCTCATAGTTTTTATTGTCTGTTTTGTCCATGGTCCTTCTAGTCACATTGTAAATTCCTTCTCTTTTATTTATTCATAATTTACTGTTGCTATATTTCATTTGTGTTTTAATTTATTTTGCCATGTTTTCTTGACCTGTTGGCTCTCCCTTGGCCAGGTCTAGTAGGCCCCTGGGATTTCTGCCATATATCAATTCGAATTGAGAGAACCCTGTGGAGGCCTCTGGTACCTCCCTAATAGCGAACAGATTATAGTAAGAATGTCCCATCATCGATTCTACTACCTGGGCCCACAAACCGAGGTAGTACAAGTTAGAACCGAGGTAGCCAGAGGTAGTATGTATAGTGGATTAGCGGCTTCTGGGTAACATGTGGCATAGTCTAGTAGTACCAGTATGTAGTGATGGCCCCGGGAGTGGTCCCACAATGTCCGTGGCCAGGTGGGAAAACAGGGAGCTGATGATGGGGAGTGCTGGGAGGGCCGGGGTGCCATTTTCTGGCACGCCATACAGCCCTTACAGAAGTCTTACCCTTAGTAAAGCCAATCGGCCAATTGGCGCAGAGGTAAAGTACCTGTCTACCACCGAAGAGGTTGCGGGTTCGAATTCACTGTGGTGTGTCCGGCTTTTTCAAGCATCTACACAAACACAATTGGGAAGCCAGGCGGGGAGGGTGATAATTGTCACTGCATGTAATCTCTGAACTCTGATTGTGATTGGGTGAGAGTCTAGGAGATAGGAGGGGGTTATTGCTCCAACGATCGGTACAATATCCGAATGTATTTTGATGTGGTGTCTTTGTTAAACTTAATACCGTGTATATATGTGTATAAAACAAAATAGGCACTCCATGACAAGTTGCAGACCCCTGCTGCTGCAGAGTGATGTTTGTGCATCTGTGTTGCATCTTTTGCGATGTGCTGAATCCTCAAACCATGTGTCATTCTGTGATGTGCTAAATTGCTGTTGTTCACTGCACTTCGGCAAATAAAGCAGGACAGAAAAATGTGCCTAGTCAGTCTTCTCAGGACAGGTAATAAGGTATTTCTTTTGGATGTACCTTAACCTAAGTGTATATGGGTTAAGAAGGTTGCACCTGTGTCCTACATTGGTAGCTGTTTGTAGAAAGGGTCATTTATCTTAATCTTAAATAAGTACGGCTTTCCCATAGCTAAACTTGTGTTGATGTGCACTTGTAGCCATGCACTGATCATCAGGCCACTGGTACGGTTGAATTGTATTCTGGGGACAAACATTCAGCAAGAATAACGGCCCTACAAGTGAGCTTTTAGATTAGCATTTTGTGGTGAAGAGATATAGGGCTCTATTTTCGTCCATGCCTTACCCCTTATCCTTAAACTCTTGCCATTTTTTACTAATGGAAAAACATTTTTAAATATTTCAAATAGCTGATCTACAAGCTCACAACATGTTGATATAGATTAGCTAATTTAGGTGTTTTAAAATGTTTTTCTAAGTCGTAAACAAAAAAGCCAAGCAGTTTAGGGATAAGGGGTAAGGCATGGACGAAAATATAGCTCTCAGTGTAAAAGGAAGTACCAGCACAGCGGCCCACCACCCTAGTATAGAGCCAATCACATTAGTATACAGGATTCAAGAGCGGTTAAACCACTGTGTCAGTCAGTCAGCCAGTTGGTCTGTTCAAGCTGAGAGCTATAGTGACAGCTTATCACAAAGTAAATACTTCTCTTTGTACTGTGCAAACCTCGATCCTGTCTGTGGGTTTGCACTAGGTACAACATCCAGAGAAATTAGTAGTAAGCTTAGCTCACAATGTGTTGCGATGCTTCCTATGAGTTTGTAGCCATTTTCAATATTGTGTGCGCTTTTCTTTTAACATTTATGTATTTACGCTTTTCTTTCTTTCAATTTTTTAGGGTTGTCTATTATGAATAATGTAAAAACACCTATCTAAACATTTGTTTGTTTACATTTATTTAACCCATTCAGACCGGGAACGTATCCGTGTCACTCTAGATTTTAACCACTTTAACCATTATCTTATGCTTTAACTATTAAAAAAATAGCAGAGATTCAAGCTCACAGGTGTTTGCAAATCTTTGAAAGTATCTTTTTTAAAGCGAACATTTGTAACTCAAATCTTTCTTTCTCAGGGTCCCTTGAACTAAATATTTTAAGATGGGGGTAAATACATATACTGTAATTCTAGGGGTCCTTGACATTAAAAAGTTTGAGCACCACTGATATAGAAATATAGAAGGTTTTTCAACCCCCCCCCCCCCCCCCCCCCCTTCCAACATAAAAAAATAAAAATAAGCAGGTCTCTCTTTATTGATAAATACATGGCACTGTCCATGGTGCTGAAATGGCACACTCATCAGAAGTGGTGTTGAAACCTACTGTAGGCAAGGCAAACTATCTCATGTTGCTGATGAAGTTCTCATTCTATTTTTACCTGAATATGCTTATGTATGTATGCGGTCGTTAACCTTGCATAGCGAGACAATATCACTCTGCGTGGATATAGTGTGGTGCTCAGCCATTCAAAAATAAAAAAATTAAAAATCCGGGGGCGGTTACAAAAACTATTCAAATGGACTCTATTGGTTAGACCTACAACCAATCAGAGTTGCCCAAGAAACCCACTTTGGGAACGATACAAACACAGTGGAATGTAACAGCAAAGGTGATACACCCACTCTCCTACAACCAATCAGAGAAGTTGATACACCCGCCCTACAATTGCATACTGGGCCCTGTTTGGTTCCTCACGACTTGTGTGCTGAGAAAAAATTACAACGCTGAGCAAGGCTAGACCGTATACATATACTGCCTTGTATTAGCAATGGCAGATAGAGTCTATCTGTGCTAGGCTGTGCAGTCGTGCCGGTGACAATGGCACTGTTTTTGTGCCTGACTTCTAATAGACATATTAATGAAAAACGTTTTTCATGTGGTGCTGAAACATGCTACACAGATAAATGTAGATGCTGCGGTGATGCCTTGATGCTGTAACATTGTATTGCCAGTGCGAGTGGCAACTTCTTCTTTTTGTGTCCCTCAAAACAAGCTTAATTTGTCCTATGGTCTTGATGCTTGCTTCACTCAATAACATCCTTTGTATTTATAATAGGTTATCATGTTTCTTATTTTTATTTTAAATGATTTTGTCAAAAGGGCCCCTCGAGAATGCTCCACCCCCAGTCTTCATTTGCCCCTGATGTGGAGGTATTGACTGACAACAATTAGCCTCTGGGTGTACTGCAAAACACATTATTCCATTAGAGAACTACTGAATGAGTGCATATTTTTTATGTTTATGTTTTTATTTCTTTATGAATATTCAGAAATGATGAAAAGACGGTTTCGAATAGTTTTCTGGACTGGATCTGGTCTGCACTCCACCAGTTGAATAACCCTATACTAACCCTAATCGGGAGATAAGCGACCGCCACGTCGCATACCCAAACTTTAGAAGGCAATCGTAGCCAACGAGGAGGGAATATGGAAAATCCATGTTAATGACCTGACTTTAGAGATACTGTGTACCCCTTTGCGTGATTTTTAGGGCAGACTGACAGCTGGTGGAGGTTTTGATAGTAACTGCAACCTGACGGTCGCAACTACACAATATTCAACTGTAACTAATATCAAAACGGAATATATATTTTAAGAGTTAAATTAACTCTGTCTGTCTGTCTGTCTGTCTGTCTGTCTGTCTGTCTGTCTGTGTCTCTCTCTCTCTCTCTCTCTCTCTCTCTCTCTCTCTCTCTCTCTCTCTCTCTCTCTCTCTCACCAAAGCCATTTATTAACACCCTAAAGCTTAACCTACCACACGTCTGGAGTTTGACACATTTAAGTGGAACAACACTTTGCATCTCATGTGTTGTTCGGTGATGTTCGACCTAGATTATCCAAAAGGCCGACGTTTTGTGAATTCCATTAACAACAAGCTACACTGGGACCTGCGTGGCAACAGGGAGAGATGATCCTACAGGGACTTGTATACTGTAAGGCCTACCAGAAATGAATAACACAGCATCTGTCAGAGGACCTTCATTTAATATGGCAGTAGAAATTCTGGAAAGCAAATTGATTTCCTTCAGGAACACCTCTGAATAAGTGATGAATTACATTTTCGCACCTGGGATGAATATGTAATGAGTGCATGGTTGGTGTAATATTACGACTGACGAGCTGTGGTCGCTGTGGACGTGTGCACGCCGGCCATAACGCTGTCTCTTACCTGCCTCGGCTTACATAAGCAATGCAAAGTTATTTCTCTCTTAAAATCTGTGTCACTTTAGATTTGAACCACTTTAACCATTATCTTTATGCTTTAACTATTCAAAAATAGCAGATATACAGGCTGCGAACTTATACATCTGCTATTTTTGAAAAATCATGAACATTTGCTGAAGTCTTTGAATATTTTTACCCGATTCTCTAAATGTCTTCTAAATCCTTCTTCTAAATCAGTGGTTCTCAAACTTTCTCATGTCGAGGACCCCAACATTACATGCATTTGGCCACGGACCCCCATCTCAAAATACGTACCCAGAAGCAAATATTTGAGTTACAAATGTTTTCTTTTTAAAAAGATATATTCAAAGATTTGCAAAAAAAATAATAAAAAAAAAATAGCAGATATACAGTGAGCTTATATATCTGCTATTTTTCAATAGTTAAAACATTCAATAATTCTAGGCCTATTAACAAATTAGACGGGAAATTACCAGTCTCTCCCAGTGTGATTGAATCTGGAAGATTTCGGATAACAGGTTGTTACTGAGCTGAGTAAACTTGATATGTCAGCATTCTACTATGACCTGCGTCATTGAAAGTATGTCATTGATTGTGGCTCTGTTCTGCATGTGATTATGCACCAACCCCAACGTTTTCATCACTGCGAGCAATGCTGAGCAATCGGTTGTTAAAGCCAAGATCATTCAGTCTCAACTGTGATCCAGTTGTAAAGTGATAAGGTAGCCTTATTTCAGACTCAGCGCTGGTCTGCTCAGAGAGTGGAGTGTGCATGTTCTCCTTGTGTCTCCTAGGGTAGGTACCCTCACAAAAAACATGCAGTAATCCTGGTCTCTATAATGCCTCCTCTGATGGAGGGGAAAGGAACTGGTTGGAATAACGTGCTCCTTTCCACGCGCTACGTCCAACCGGGGAAGCTCCCCCCCTGTCAGGTGATAAGAAACTGCCTGCTCACTCCTCATGCATTGAAGGAAGCATGAGCTCCGTTTGGTGCTCTCCCCAGGTTGGTAGAGGGAGAGCAGCGCCCAGGATTACAGCTTAGGCAATTGGCACTGGGTGAAAAATGCATTGGTTACAAAATCGTGGGATAGAAATGTAGAAGAAAAAATACATTATTCATTATTATCAGTTATTAAAATGATTTGTTTGACCCAAAGAAGGGAACCAAACCTGGGTCAGCTGCTTGTGAAGAAACTATATTTACCAAAAAGTTTTGATCCACAAAGAGGAAGACAGTGAAAGGGAGTTATATAACTCAGTGCTCAGCTGTTGGTCAGAAGCATATTATTGTACTTAGAACATTTTGAACATTTGAACATTCAACCACTGACAAGGGCACAGTGCGTTTTATAATGTCATTGTTGCAGTTCCACAAATGGCAATGAATAAGACCTGGAACCACTTTAGCCATTATTTTAAGCTATATAAAAAAATAGCAGATATACAAGCTCGCAGCGCGGCACTAGCTTGTAGATCTGCTATTTTTGAAAAATCCTGAAAATGTGTTCTTTTTCATGTCAGACCCCATCTCAAAATATTTATTTCCTGGGACCCCCCAGAAGCAGAAGCAGAAGAAGAATATTAGAGTTACAAATGTTTCCTTTAAAAAAGATATATTCAAAGATTTGCCATTTTTTTTCAAAAGTTGCAGATCTACAAGCTCGCAGCGCGGCGCTCGCACTGTTAGTTTGTAGATCTGCTATGTTTTAATAGTTAAAGAATAAAATAATTGGTTAAAAAGTGGTTAAAATGTTCCAGGTCTTAAAGGGTTGTTAATGTCATTGTTGCAGTTCCACAAATGGCAATCATTAATTTCGTGTCCCGTAGTTCTTTAGAGCAGACGATCATCTCTGCTTAAGATAGATAACTAAAAATCAAACCTCGGTTCGAAGTGAAGCGGTGGACAGATAAAACCTCTATTCTGAATGTATTTGGAGAGCTGGTATGACATGCTGACTATAGCAAAGTTAATAATTATTTAGTATAAACCATGCTATTATCTATAGGCAGTGTTGGGCAGTAACGAATTACTAATAATATATTACTGTAATATTATTACTTTATCCAGTAACGAGCAATATAAGGTATTACTCTGTCAAAACTGGTAATATGTAACGCTTTACTCTGCAAAAAAAAAGCCCTCGTTACCCGTTACTTGAAGTTGCCGCATCATGCAAAAATAGAACAGACCTACAAACTATAACACATATCAACAGAGATGCTGTGTAGCTTGTAGATCTGCCGCAGCTTGCGCACAGTTATGACGTAGCTTATGTGAGAGGGGTGAGCCGAGCGTTGCTGCCTGTCCAACAGTCATATAGAAGACAGGCTGGACAGCACAACATTCTGTCGTCCACAGTGCACGGCGCGCGACACAGCTCGGCCCCAGAGCCACCTGGAGGGACGGGGCCGGCTCCCAGGGGGTCCCCGAGGGGTCCCCCACCCTTGGGGACCCCCGCGGACCCCCTCGCAGCCCGAAAAAACTAGGCCAAAACGGCCCGTCCACCGCATCTATAGCGGTGTCAGACCGCCATTCCGAAACACCGCCATTCCGAACATTGACTAGGGTTAGGGTTAGGGTTAGGGGTAGGGGTAGGGGTAGGGTTAGGGGTAGGGTTAGTTAGGGTTAGGGTTAGGGTAAGGGTTAGGGTTAGGGTTAGGGGTAGGGTTAGGGTTAGAAGTCAATGTTCGGAATGGCGGTGTTTCGGAATGGCGGGGTGTAACCATCTATAGCGGATCCCCAAGCTCACCCACGCTCCCGATTGCTTTTTAAATGTAAAGTGGATGGCTGGGACATTTACATTTAAAAAGCAATCGGGAGCGTGGACAAAAGCACGGCTTCGCAAATTATGCTTTGCATATCACCACAGCACATCAAGCAACGCAATGCAATGTTGCTGTTTAGCCGTTAGCTTAGCCTCCAGCCCTCCACTAGACTGAGCCCTTGTGCTAACTGCTAGCCTCTCGCCTGTTGTAAAATGTAAACATAAGAAATACAGGGTTAGTTTCACTACTCACCGAAAGAGACGGTTTTAGGGAGTTGAAAGCCTACTTTCCTTAGTGGGAACCCCCCCAGAGCCCTCCACATCACTTATAAAATACACTTTTAAGCAAGAAAAGAAAATATTTATTATAAGGATAATATAGGCAGGGGTCTTCAACATGTTGTCCGGGACCCCTAGGGTCCTCAGAGTTACAACAGGGGTCTCCATATATCCTTGTCTAATAGCTGATAGGACCCCGGCCCTTTCTTTTATTTACATCACCACTGACTAAACCCTAATATTTATTTATTCTGAAGAGTAGAGTGTAGAGGGGAAAGAGCAGTCCAAATACAGAGCCTAGGATCAAAATACTAAAGTACTGGGGTGTTTAAATGTAATAAAAATAAGCAATGTGTTGTTGCTTAGCTTATATATATTAATTATTAATTGATTCGCTTGTATACCAAAATCCATTAAAAAGGTTTATCACTGTTCCCAGGTCAAATATTGATGTGCGATTAAAATGTGATTATTTGCGATTAATTAATTACAAAACCTGTCATTAATTATATATATTTTTAATTGCATCCCAGAGTCTCTTATTGTTCCAATAAATTTGATTCAGTTCTAAAAGGAGCTGGCTAAACAGATTCTGTTGTAGGCCTACATCTATTTTCTTTTGCGGGGTAAAAAAAAAAAAAAGTAATATAACTTAATATATTAGATATTACTCTTGATTCCAAGTAATAAGTAATATAATATTATTACTTTTTCCAAGGTGTAATAAGTAATAAGTAACGATTACTCTCCCAAGTAATATTGCCCAACACTGTCTATAGGGTTGAATTGTCATGTGAAGCTTCACCAATTCAATGCAATAGACAGGGACACACATTTTGCTTTTTGAAAAAGCCTATTCATTCTGGACTGATATTTTACACAGGAAAAACCTGTTCATTCTGGCCTGGAGTGACCATATATGGACATAAGGTAACATACTTTGTGTTTTTGAAAAACCCTGTTCATTCTGGACTGAGATCACCATATATGGTAATTAAACGGACATTCTGTTTTTGAAAAAGCCTGTTCATTCTGGACTGAAATGACCATATATGGGCGTGATACACACAAAGCCATTCATTGGAAGCGGTTTTCACCGCTTCAAAAACATAGAGGGACAGGACAGCAGCACACAAAGGCTGCCACTACAGCAGTATCAACAATTTCCATACAAATGAGAGAATGCATGTGACGAGACTGCTTCAAAAGGACACTGTGTGATGCATGTGTGTCGGTGGGGTCAAAAGAAAAGGGTGGAGGTTCGACCCCATTAATTATACAATTTGGAAATTCTCACCTACAGTATTCTAAACCTGTTTTACCTCAGTCCCATATAACAAAAGAGTATACTCTGGGAAAACTAATAGATTTTCTACAAGATCTTACACTTTCATATTATAGCATCACAAAAAAAAAATTGGTTATAGGATTTCTCTTTTTCATGAAAAGAAAAAGAAGAAAGTCTATCTGTGTGTAAAATAAATGATAAAAAAAATCAAAGTTTGGAAATGAGTATCAAAAGGGTGAATTAGCTCAGAAGAAATATCTAATTAAACCATATAATGAGATTTTCCTATGAATGGTGTGGAGCAAGCGCTATCATCACTGGCACAGATCACATTGTGTCACCAGCGTGCCACATTTTAAAAAGGCACCAGTTGTCATAGATGGTGCAGAGTACAGCCATGAGCAGTCCTTATTCAATAATCTTCACATAGAAAAGTACAAGCTGAATGATTTTACACTTCAGCGCTTCGCACCCTCACAGGCAGAATAATGAAAATCTTAACATCTGAATAATATATTCATTCCCTCGTCTGAGACCCCGGTTGGAAAATATTATTTCGCTGGGTTTACCTTATTTTTAATTAAAACTTACAACAAATGTGAGATTTTTTTTAACTTGAAACATAATTCTTTATATCATGTCAGTGAGCAACTGTTTTTAAGTAAATGAGTGTTAGATAACACATTGTTTTTTTTTTCATTTACGTGGGTTTAACTTCAGTGTTGTTCAAGAACTGACATTTAGACTAACTTTGGGAGAAAGTTATCTGCATTCTTAGTTGCGTGTGGGTGTCACAACGAAAATAGCCAGTTGTGGGCTTGCAGATTCTTATATTATCGGTGCTGGACATTGCCCCGCAACGAACAATAAATCAGACGTTACAAGTTGACACTTTCATATCGGTACATGATGTTCTCTTAGTGATTACTCATGCAGTGAAAGCGATGATAATCTTACAGAGTATTTTTTTTTTTGCTTTTTGCCTTTATTGATAGATTACAGTAGTCTGACACAAAACAGGGAGAGAGAGAGGAGAGTGACTCGCAGCAAAGATCATCGCAGCCTATTTTCCCAGACAGCTAGCTGTCTGGGCCACAATAGAGTATGTCTACATTGTGATATTGATACTTTGCGAACTCGTGTATTGCTTGAGTCGACATCATTTAGTCTTTTTTCCAGTTCATCAATTTTTTGGTATTTTTCCTTGACCGTCATTTTTAGAGCCTTGATCTCCTTCGTTAACTCGGCTAGTGTAGCCTGTTGTTTGGTCAGTTTGCTCAGCTCCTCTGACTGGAAGTTAAGCGTGTTTTTAATTTCTTCTATATCGTCCTCCATTGTCTTCTGTGCTGGGTTCTTCTTTGGTGGCATTTTGCCACCCTAAGAATCTTTGAAACCAGCAGAAAAGTTGTCGGATTCCACAGATTTTCGCAGAATTAGTCAGTGACAACGCACCCGACAGCGCACCGCACGTCCGCACGTAAGGCGGATCAGTCTTCAACTCTTTCAGCACCTATTGTCAGTGCCACTATCAGTTTGCACCTCCAAAGTCCACTCCCATTTCACTAACTGTTGAAAACAAACAACTGAATTTGTAAAACTGGACCTTGATTTCAGTTCATATCATCACATCAACTATCAATTCAACCTTCACCCAGGCTTTTATTTTCATTTGTGTTCAGCTCAAAAAGAAAAGCCTGGGCTAAGCTGTTGACATTTCAGGCATAGGAAGTGGGAGTCAACCTTCCATTTAACCAACCAACCAGAGTGCAGGGGGCGTCACTCCAAATGTTGTGACGTCAGGGCTCTGAGCTGTGCGCTAACCTCTCGTCACCAGGTATTCATTTACAACGGGCCGCTTGATCCGGTCTAGGCGGGAACCACAAGCAGAAGAAGCGGCGTCACATTGTGTTGGTTCCCCCCGTTTGTTTCCCCAATCCCTATTAACCTTATAAGTGCCAAAAAGCCGAACTAGTTCAGCTTTTTGTCGGCTAGCGACGCAATCCGGAGTGCCGATCCCGAACTAGTTCGGCTCTTTTTGTCGGCTAGTACACCTATTAGTGTTTTTAACCTTCAATCACATGGACAATGTCTAATTCCTTGAACCCTTGCAGTCATTGGTCCTTACTGCATTTATTTTATAGGAAACTTTGGGACAGCTCCTGGTTAAATAAGGGTGAAATGTAAAGAATAAAAAACAAATGTAAAGATTCCCTTTATATTCCTCTAGTGACAAACTCAAACACTGTGCGATGAACACAGGAACAACACCACACAGCCCCACTCTTAATACACAATTAGACTATTCTCAACAGAGATAATTTTGAAGGATAAGCAAGGTAAACACAACACATCTAAATGAATAGACACAATGCCTGGAGTGAATGCAGTGTGACAGCTCTGAGCTGATGTTTCAGGCGCCATTTACGAGTGCTTGATTAGGGCGGTAAAGCCGTCATTAGGGACAGCTGTCTTTTTTATTTGCCGTGTCTGGGTGAGAGGCACAGCGGAGGCTCACATCTCTTAGGCTTGTAATCTTGCAGAGTAACACCTCCAGGAGAGATGTTATGTGCACTTTTGTGTGCAGGGGTGTCACACCAAATTCTGGGCCCTGGGTACAAGGGTTCACTGCGGGCCCCCCATGAATGGGGTTTAACCCATTTAGACTGGGAACGTATTATTATGCATTATTTTGTGATTTAATTATTGAAAAATAGCAGATATACAAGCTCAAAGCTCAAAATCGTGGCAATTTGTGCAAGTCTTCAAAATATTTAGTTCCAGGAACCCCCCAGAAGCTAAATTTGAGTTACAAATGTTCGCTTAAAATACATATACCGGTAGGCTATTCAAAGATTTGCACACATTCTCACGACTTTTCAATAACAGCAGATCTATCTGCTATTTTTCAATAGCTAAAATAAAATAATTAAGGCGCCTCCACCTTGAGCCCTAGTAACTCAGTCCCACTTTTCCCCCCCTTGTGACGCCCCTGTTTGTGTGTATGTGTTGGTGTGGGCTTGAGTACTGGAGTTATTTGTGGCTGTTTCAATGAGGGACACAAATGCCAAAAGCACAGCAATGAAAGGAAACCAGGTTCAATGTGGTTTTTCCCGCATAAGAGAGCAGCGTAGACCTCTGTGAATGAACATTTCAATCCTTTTTAGGGGCAACGGTTTTCGTTATCAAATAATAAACCATAGGAATGCAAACGCCTTCTACGTTCTACAGCAGATTTTTTTTTATCTGCAGAATGAATGAGAAGAAAGAGACAAAGGATGGGATATAGGGAGAGAGGACTGTTTTGACTCAGTCATATGAATGCATTTGTTATTTTGAACTGCAGTAACTAAACGTCTTAACATGTTCTATGTGTTGTGGTAGTGCATTATTGGAAATTGAAGCAACGCGCCTCAGAGGCAGTCATGGCATCTTGCCTCTTGCAAGGACATCTACATAAGGCCAGACAGACGCAAGGTAATAGACCTTTGTGCTTGGCAACATTATCACCAAGGAAGATCATCTAATTGTAATTATGACACAGAGGTCATCATGATTATTAGTCCAAGATTATGTTATTATCATTCACTGTGCCTCTGGCTTTGCCAGGCATTCCAGAAGGGAGGGCAATCTCTCAGCAGAAACCTTGAACTGTGTTCATCCATTTGCACTATTCATCTTCCCGTTGAAGCCCCTCACTGTCAGGTGAATAGAAATGACAGGCAATTCCAGGTGCATCAATAGGGGTATGGAGTATCAATAGGCTACTGTATGTAATGTGCCTACCATGTTTGCCTACTATTTGGCAGCAGATTTGAATGGGTAACACACATATAGGTGTCATTTGTGTTTTCAAACGTAACTATGGGACAATAAACAGGAAACTGGTATGCCACCATCTGGAAACCTGGGTGGGACTACCATAGACATAGAACGGTAGAAGAGGACTGGCAAGCTTCCGGAATTCATGCTCGGTATCAGATGCGGGACTCCCTCTTTCCCACTGCAGGGGGCAGAGCATAGGGGCAGAGTGCCTTCCACAGTTCCACAGTTACGCACTTCCGCCAGTCCTGCGCATGTGGGTTAAGGGAGAGGTTGGACTAAAACGTCATTGTATTCAGCTGGCTCTGTGTGGCCCGAAATGTCTAAACGATTAAAAACGTACGCAGATTCACCTAAAATCGTATTCGTATGGACGGCACCTTAAATTAGGGGGGGCTTGGCGCATGTGCAGGTTAAGGGTAGAGGTTGGACTAAAACAGCATCGTATTCAGCCGGCTCTGTGTGGCCGAAAGGTCTAAACGATTCAAAACGTAATCAGATTCACCTAAAATCGTATTCGTATGGACGACACCTTAGATTGGGGGGGAAAGGGGAACTGGCTTAGAAAAAATGCAAGTTGATCGACCCTGCTGGTAGGCGCTGTGAGGTGAGAGCTAATGAGGATCCTGTATATTCCATGCACGTTAGAGCGGTCGTTATGGTGGTATGATGAGCCTATTTTCACTGCCCTGGCTGTTACTGCACACCCCGAGGCCAGGGAGGCCTGCCTCTGACTTTTATTTAATGTCCCATTAATGATAATGAACTTCACTGACTGTATCCCAAGAGTGTGCTCATTTGCCACTGTAACTGCCACCCTTTTCTTAAAGATTATTTTCAAGGCATTTTTTTGTGGCAGAGTGGTAGAAGGATTTCAGTCTCAGTCTTTCCTATCAAATAACAGGATGCCTTGATCAAGTCTGTGCCTAACTCGTGCAGCCTTAAAATCAAACACAACCCCCAAAAATGGTGCCTTCAAAAGAGCGGACCGACGGTTTAAAACACGCACACGCAAGCGCTCATGCACACATGCTATAGGGATTGGGTTTCATCCATGGTTTAAAGGTGTTTATTGCAGATTAAAAGGCATAACAAGGCACTAGGGGTGCCTTGTAAAAAGAACAATCAATATCAATCTAGACAAGATGGCGAGGACTGAGGAGTCCTCAGTTCTGGATTATTATTGTATTGTGTTACGGGTGATACGGCGCTGGACATTTATATCATAACAAAGTAATCTTCCCACTGAGGGCACATAAGTGCCAGCTCAAGTAGCCCTGATTGTTTGATTTGTCTCTGTATCCGTTTAACAACATGAACCCTATTATATTTGTTGAGTCCCACAAGGTTCTATACTAGGCCCATTACCCTTTTCCCCCTCTACACTAAAGGCAATCTACAAGTTCACAGCATGTTAACGTTGTGACGTGTTGTGCGCTTGTAGATCGGCTATTTTAGCTGAATATTCACCCCAGAACAGTGACACAAGTGGTTTACTTATATCAGTGGTTCGCCAAGCTCCAACTGCACAACAGCAATGTTAAATCAGTCCTGCTTTATGGCTCAGAATGCTGGCGAGTGGTTGAGAGTGACATGAAAAAGATTAATGCCTCTCACAATGGATGTCTCCGGAAGATATGTTGCATCTTTTGTCCAGAAAGGATCTCCAACAAGGACCTGTACAGAAAGACAAACTGTCGCACTGTGGTGCTGGAAATTAAACACTGTCGGCTCAGATGGCTCGGACATGTCCTCCGAATGGACCAGGACTGTTGTGTAGTCCATCAAGTATGTAGCCTTGAGATGGACCCCACCTGGAAAGAGGAAACAAGGGAGGCCAAAAACAACCTGGCGGTTGACCTCAGAACTGAAGATGGCAAACCTAACATGGGGCGATCGAGTCACAACATGCTGCACAGGATAGGACCAGATGGAAGCAGATAGTCACAGCCTTATGTTCCTATATATATATATATATATATATATATATATATATATATATATATATATATAAAGAGAATTAAGTAAGTTAGTCTCGAAGTGAGGTGAGGGAACCCCCAGGGGTCCTTGAGAGGGTTCCAGGTGGTTCCCAGCAAAATGAGTTAATATGGCATCAGAATCTGTTGAACCACTTTACTGTACATTGGCTATTTTCAAAAGAATCTTGAAAAAATGTAACCTTTTAACAAATAACAACACATCTTGTATGGGGGTACCTGGCACAAATTATTGTCAGCCGGGGGGGTCCTCGGCCAAATACATATACATTTTGGGGTCCTTAACATTAAAACGTTTGAGAAATACACATTTACTGTATACAGTATGTGTCTCTCTCAGTGTGTTTGTGCTTGTTTCTTGAAGGTTTCATAGTTGTGGAAAGGCTGTTAGGGCATCATGTGGTATATCCATGTAAACAAACCCATCGCATTTTCCTGTAGTGTTCTAATAATCCTTCTGCATCCTTTGTTGTGTTGCTGTATGTCTGAGTCTTGTTATTTGAGACTATGTTCTCCTCTAAAGAAATACTTTCATATTGCCTTATTTCCTTTTTTTTATTATTAATTTATATTCATTTATTCTTATCCAAAGCAGCTCCTGCCTACTGAATACTTTTCCAGGAGACATTGCTGCTGTGAGGTTTGATCTGGGACTTTAATAGCACTCCAAACAATAGACCAAATCCTTTCATTTTTATTTTTATCATCCCACAATTTTGTCACCCATTTTTCACCCAGTACCAATTGCCTAAGCTGTAATCCTGGGCGCTATACTCTCCCTCTGCCAACCTGGGGAGAGTTACGAACTGAGCTCATGCATTCCTTCAGCGCATGAGGAGTATGCAGGCTGCTTCTTGACATGACAGGAGGGAGTTTCCCCGGTAGGACGTAGCGTGTGCCATGGAATGAACACGTTATTCCAGCCAGTTCCTTTCCCCTCTGGATAACTGGATAACAATCGAAGTATGACATTTCATGTTTTACTGGGTGAGTTTTTGAATTCAAACTAGTGATGGCCCACCAAATAAATGGACAGAATTCTAAATAAATAATAACTGGAGTGATGGGAGCACACAAGCCATGATGCCAAATTGGTTTGTATGGTGCAATATATGACACGTGCCACATGCCAAAATTGGTTTCTTCTTCTTCTTTTGTGTATCATCATCCTTGATGATTGGTTGGTGATATTTTATTTTTTCTTGTTACTTATAGGGAGGCCATGAGGTGGCTGTCGTCTTCTCCCCCTTGCTGACGTCGGCCTAGGCAGGGTTTGAACCACTCAACATTCCGTATGAAGGGCACATGCACTGAACACTACGCCAACGACATCATGCCCCCAAATTGGTTTGTATGGTGCAATATGACACATGAGTGAGTTTGGTGAAATATTTCAACTGTGGGATTTTTTTATTGTACATGTTGTCAGAGTACCTGTTGTAATGTTATTCTAGTGCATTGCACCCATTGACAGAGTTCAGTACCGATTATCATAGTGGCCAGTCTTTGAAGTCAGTACTATGACTTGTGTGTGTTTTCTTTATTAAGAATACTCGGCTGACACACATTGGGAATGATAGCCATTGGGAACGCATGCATGCCCCTCGCTTATTTAATACCCAACCCAGTGGAGCACGGCCACTCAGAAGTGGTGCAGCCGCAGAGAATTGTTTGTGAAGAGAAGGACAATTTCCTGGTAGAACTCACTGCACAGAGACAATATTAAAAAACCTGTTTGTCTTCGAGTCAATCATTTCGTGCTCGAGAGAGGAGAAGACAGAGTGACTGCAGCTTTGCCAGATATACCGACCAGAGCTGTCTTGAGTGAATGAGTGGATTGCTATAACCACTGCACATCAGCGTAACATACAGCTCTTGAGTTCATTGAGTACCGGTTTCTCATGCTTTGCCGGCTATCTGTCTTTTGGGACTGCCAAAAGCTGTTACATTTGTACAACAGGATGTAGAATATGGTTATATACAAGAGGTCTCAACATAACTTGGATGGCATTGCCGATTCATAACTTCAGAAGGCCCAGAGACATGGGAACGAGATTATTAATAACACACACACACACACACACGCATTCACACGCATGCACGCGCGCACAAATGCACGCACGCACACACGCACACATACACACACATACTGTACGCACACATACACACAAACTGACACACAAGGTGAAAACAATAATAGCCACGCAGCATACTGTCACGGCTGGTAATGGAACAGAACGCGGGCTAGGCTTGCCTATTCTTGTTCTTCAGTCTCTCTATTAGACCTGAGCTACAGCCTTAACACAAACAAATTCACTGGCATGCACACTAGTCTCTCCTGCGTTCCCAAATAGATATTTCAGAATCCGTAATGACCTCTCTGGTCTGGCTCTTGAAGTTCTGTTCATTATGGCTCAGATTGGGTTTTAACCACATTAACTTTAACATTCCAATTTTAGGCACACGTTTGCCATGCGACACATTGTTGAAGTATGTAGACCTAAACCACTTTCAACCTGGTATCACTATTTTAGGCATGGCGTTATTGGGCGGCTTACGAATACGACAAAAACAAAAAAAATATCCATGAATTCAAGTCTGCATGGGGTGAGTAATCGATAGAAAAAAGTTATTTAAGCAATAGGAGCTGTGGTCATGAAAGAAACAAACGAGGGTCTATAGCATAGATGGGAAACTGGTGGCTGGGGGCCACATGCAGCCCTCGCCTCCACGTAATGCAGCCTGTAAGTTAATATCGGAATACTGAGATATTATTGATTTCAGCTGTTAAAATTCCAAACATGCAAACATGACCCGCTTTAATTACTTCAGTCTATATCAGTAAATTAATGACTAGCATTACATTTGTATCGTCTTTTGTCCAATGTATTTGTATTTAAGTTAGTAGAGTTAGTGTGTAACTAGGCTACTGTTAATGCATTTGAAATTAAATAAAAATGTACTTTTTCTGGATTCCGATTAAAACATTGCAAATAATAATTGTGAATTCCAATTAAACATTTGCAAAAATAGCCAATCTATAGCTGATCTACAAGCTCAAAACGCAACGCGACGCGTTTTGAGCTTGTAGATTGGCGATTTTTGCTACTTTTGTGTGACTAGAATGCATTAATTAGGATTAATTAGGAAATAAGTTAAAATATGGATATAAGAGGTTTCTGCACGACAGTATATGCAATGTGACCCTCTGTGAGTGTGAGCGTAATATAGTGGCCCTCTTCATCATCAAAGTTGCCCACCCCTGGTCTATAGTGAGGTCTACCCACGAGCAGTTGTGGGCACATCTGGAGACAGCTGTGCCTCGCCTTGCCTCCCTCCCTCCTCCTGGCCCTCCAGCACCGCAGGCTCAAATCAACACATAATCATCTGTGGGTCTCCATGATTGAGCGGCAGGCTGTGCCAAATGTGTCATCCTCTCCTCATAATTTAATTACAGGAGGCACACGGGAATGATCGGCGCTAATTAGACGTGATCCATACCTGGGGTGGAAAATGACCCTTTGAATTAGGACATTAAGAGTGAATTTTAGCTGCATGGCCCGGGCCGCCACCATGGTGGCCCGGGCACCCTAAGCTGCAATGCCAGCCTGACGGCGTGTCGCGGGTTGGAATCCCGTTCCCCGACGACCTTCGCTGCGTGTCACTCCCCATCTCTCTCCCCATTTCCTGTCAGTCTACTGTCACATCAATAAAAGCATAAAAGCACAAAAATAAATCTTAAAAAATAGTGCATTTTAGCCCGGGAAATCTCGCTCTTTCGACAAGTCATTCTTTCGACTATGAGCGTCGGCGGACTCACCCACGTCACGGTTACTGAGGTTAGGGTTAGGGTTTGGGTTAGGTTTAGGCATCGAGGTTAAAATTCACCCATGTCGGCAGGTTAGCTATACTCACCCGCGTCGGCAGGTTAGCATTTCACCAGGTTAACATTCACCCATGTCGAAAGAATGAACCGTCGAACAGATGCTATGTTGCAATATCGACACGCTCCCATTTTAGCCACGATAAAAAAGAAAACTAAAAACTAAAGATGTGGCAGCCATCTGTGTTTGAGGAAGGGGATTGGCATCAGAAGAGGGTGGGTTGGAGTGTTGTTGCAATGCACTGGGAGGCCAATTTCGCCACATCTCTGGCAGGAACCCTGTAAAGCAGCCGTGCTCTTTTTTAATCAGAGCGTAATTTTTGGTAACACTGCTAATGGCTTCCCAGGAGCGGGGAAAAGCAGATGGATTAATGGCTCAAAAGTGAGTCAGTGGAATGTGCATGCCTGTGTGTGGGGGTGTTTGTGCACGTCTGTGAGTGGCCTTGTTTTGTTTTTTTGCAACTATCCCCTCAAAGATACTATGTGGGAAAAGTCTTGGAAATTGAGGATAATCACATCGAGTGTTTTAGGATAAGACTTGGCTCTGGTCCATAGCGTTAGTGGAGTTCTCCCTAACGCTATCTACCTCCGCACCTCATTGGCAAAACCGGATGGAGACTTAATTTCTTCTAGTTACTATTTGTCGTCGCCATCACGGCGCCAACTCACTACTGCCGCGCAGGTCAGAGGACCGCATTAACAGAGCATTAGTCTCATTGGGTGTTATTCAGCTCTGCGACGTTGGAAGCTCTGTTTCGTCTTCAACCAGGAAGAGTGTCTCCGTCAGGTCGATTATTTTTCATTTCGTCCTATAAATGTATTTTAAGCGTGTGGTGGGGGCCCCAGACTGCGTCCACTAAGTAGAGTAAGCTTTCAACTGTCCACTGATACCTTTGGTCTGCTGAGGGGCGAAACAGTTTTTGACCAGACGAGTGGATTTTCCGGTTTTGTCAAGGAGGTGCGTAGGTAGACGAATATAGCGTTATGAGAACTCCTCTAACGCTATGGACCTGAGCTAGATAAGACTAAGGGCCGATTCATACTCCACTTTTAGAGCCGAATTTATTTCGGTTCGGTTCGGGGAATCACACAATCTCGGTGGCACCGAACAGCCGAATTAATGACGGTACCCACCCCGCGAACCTCTGAATGACGTCATATTGTAGTTTGGACAGAGCCAAACCGAAATAAATTCGGCTCTAAAAGTGGAGTATAAATCGTCCCCTAGATTTAGGGAAAGGTCAAGGTTAGGGCCACTGGTAAAGTTAGAATGATGGTTGGGATAAGGTTTAAGGATACAGATAGGGTTATACAGTATATATTTAAGGAAAAAGCACCTGCAGGTATACATGTACAGTAAATGGTGCATTTGTAAAGCGCCTTTATCCAAGTCGCTTTACAGAGATCCATTCACACACACATTCATACCACCAGCTTCGACTGCTCTCTTCGCATTCAATCCGACTTTTTCACCATTTCTCAGACGTTTGAATGCAGAGAGTATCCACTGGGTATCCACGGAGGAGTATCCACGGTATCCTGTTCTCCGTGCACTTTGAAGTACGCATGCGCCGATATCTCTCGCCTTGAATATTATTCCCCTCAGGGGAATCGAACCCAAACCGTGGGTTTGTTGCATCCGTGCTCTACTGACTGAGCTAATGAACGGATGATGTGACTCCTTTTTTGTGCATTTATCTTTGACGTGGATAGTGGGGTAGACGTGGATAGTGAGGGACTGAATATTTACTATTCTGTCCATAACGGCACATAACTCGGTAACGCGGCTGAGTGGGATTGGGCGCCCAATACCGCGCCGCTCCGTCGGGGTCTGTGGCGTGGAGCGTTACACCGGGGAACAGAGAATACTTGGCATCTGGTTCGAGGCTGGGATTCACCTCAGGTTTTATTTTTGCGCTCCTCTGAGGTTGACCACTAGATGTCGACATTTTACTACTAATATCTCTGCATTGGTGAGATATTGGATACTGGATATCCAAGTATCCTTGGATACCTCTGCATTGAAGAGTCTGAAAGCACGTGAATATTTCGCATTAAGTGCGTTGATATCATTCGAAACAGGTGTTCATACACAGATGGCGGAGGAAACCATGCTGCAAGGCCTGCTCACCGGTAGCAACTAGGGGTTCAGAGTCTCGCTCAAGGACTCTTCGACACTAACTCTGAGGGAGCCCGGGATCGAACTGGGAACCCTTCGGGAACCCTCCGTGTTCTAAGATGGCAACTCTACCCCTGAGCCACTGCCGCCCCCCTACAGTATGTGTGCGTTTTGCTCGGCAAAGAGATATGCAGTCACCTCACACATTTGAGATGATGGCAAGTTTACAGTAGATAAAACAAAGGATGGCAGTCTACAGTACATGGCCTCAGGCACACCTGAGGGCTAGGAATAAAATAATGCAAATAGATTGATGATGATCCTCCTATTGCCCATGCAACAACGCCTATCGACCACTCTTGTACTCCCAGCGCACGCACGCACGCACGCACGCACGCACGCACGCACGCACGCACGCACGCACGCACGCACGCACGCACGCACACACACACACACACACACACACACACACACACACACACACACACACACACACAGGTACAGAAATACTGTAGACATGAACTCCAACTACCACACATACATACAGTATGTGCACACACAATTATCCAGTATATATCGTCTTTGTCAGGTGAAAACTATATAAACTAGTGAAAATAGCCGAACTACAAGCACACAACGCCTCGCAACGCGAGGCGTTGTGTGCTTGTAGATCTGCTATTTTCACTATTTTTTTGCGAAAGTCTTGTATGATGAAGCAAGGTTTTACTTTACGAAAAAACGTACAAATTTGAAACTTGGAGATACAAGGTTTCTGCCCGACAGTGACGATATACTCTCTCTCTGCGTCAATCCCCCCACACACGCCATGGCTGTGTGGTTGGGGTGATGGCATAGCCATCTGCCTCCAGCTTCAAATGCAGAGAGAGTCGTCGGTGAGCGTGAGCGGCGTGCTCAGGCTAATGGCAGCCTGGCAGCTGTATTCACCTTCTGTGCCAATCCTCATTAAACGCAAAAAGCACCACTCGCCACACACTGGGCGGCTATAGGGCTGTGATCTCTGCTGCTCTACACATCAAGCTCAGTACAGCACTTCACTATGACAGACAGGCCAATGTCTCTCATTTCTGGAGTGTGTGTATGTGTGTGTGTGTGTGTGTGTGTGTGTGTGTGTGTGTGTGTGTGTGTGTGTGTGGGGGTGTGTGGGGGTGTGGGTGTGGGTGTATGTACGTGGAAAGAAAGACCGACAGATACACAGTTAGCTAAATAGATACATGCGATATATGGATACTGTAGACGGACAGACAGACAAGACAGACTGGGAATACGGAATCAAAAAATGGATATTGCACATCTTAAAATTGTATTACATTGAAGAAAATGTATCCAATGTTATGAAATGTATGAATGTATAATGTAAATGTTTACCACTTGAACCCCGGCATCCTTATTCTTTGGGGAACAGTTGCCAAAAACAGCCGATCAACAAGCTAAAAACAAAACAAAAACAAACAAAATGCTTTAAGCTTGTAGATCTGCTATTTCTGGCGAGTAGATACAGAAGGAAACAACAGCAGACCAAGTAACAGTTGCAACTCAGATATGTGCCACTAAGAATATGGGTTTAAGTGGTCTACATACTGTATATATCCTCCAAAGATAGAAGTCAGCCTAAATCACAATTATCAGACATACCGTAATAACAAGTATGGAATGACTCTCCAAGGGATAAAGGAACCAGTACCGTTTATTGACATTTATCATCTCAGCAGGAATATTAAATATTAAACTCTTCATGGTTCACGCATGACATGCAGAGAATCACTCTTGGTCAGTTTATTTTAATCTGTATAAAACTACACATGGACATTAAATAAATCTTTATTCAAATGCACATTATTGAGTTTCTCAGTTAAACGAATATTCACAATTTACAGATATTCTGTTCCAATGTATTGACAAAAAAACAAAACAAAAAAAAACACGACCATATACACATGACCATATATGTGTACATATTTTTGACATACATGTCAAAAAGATAAGTTTGACAGATATTATGACAGATACAATACTGTTAGTGTCAGTCCACCTTTAATGAGACAGCTGTGACATCTGGAAGACTTTTGAAATGTGGCTGATAGTGATTGGCAGTCTGAGATGTGAGTCAGTCATATTATGAGTTCTATACTTGGATTTGATTATTTTCATTTGTGAAAGTAGGCATTTAGCTAGTGTGTGGATATCCTACTTCTCTCTACTCACAGGTGACCAACAGTCCCCGTCTTCTTTAACCCTGGCCTTCAGTTTAATGTTGAATTGAATTTCAACAATCTCCATGTCAACACTTGGAGGTATAATGTAAACACCTCCTGCATTCTAACTGGGAGCTGTTATATGGCAATACTGAGGAAAGGTTTGATTTATGTATTTGCGCATTCGTTTTAGTTTTTTTTTTGGGGGATTGTTTTTGTGTTTGATATTTTGAAAAGGCATAAATAAAGTTGTCAAAATGACTTGCCCAAAATAGGGATGCCAGGAGGTTAACTGTAGTAGCTTTTGAGCTCAAGAGCAGATCCCCACAACAATGATCTCCCCTTTATGGAATTATAATTCTGTCTGAATTTTGTTTGATGTCAACACAGAAATGCCTCCAAAGTGGACAATGCTTTTCTATATTTCCTGGCATTTATCCTACCTTCTAAGAGGTGGACTGGAGTTAAGCCATGCCAGGAAGATGCACATTGCACTTTAAGTGAGCCGTGAGAGATTCAATGTATACCTCATTAACTGAGACGTCTCCTTTACCTTCCTTACATATTAAACACACACACACACACACACACACACACACACACACACACACACACACACACACACACACACACACACACACACACACACACACTGATAGACTTAGCTCAGGTCCTCTTCATTTGCGTTGTCATGGCAACTTGCATCCATCACTTTTTCAAAGTACTTTGTAGCTGTGCTCTTTTGGTGTGTGTTGACATTGAAGACAATGTCTTGTTGTTTTCATGGTAAAAAAGGCTGGTTAGGATTAGTCATTTCGAAGTTAGGTTTAGCGGTCAGGGTTGGAGTTATGCCTGACATAGGGCCACAACGCTGTTTCCGAGAAAACGCCCAAATAAAATGTCAGATATGCCGTCCGTTTAGAGGAGAACAGCGTTTTCGGGGGTTGGAAATGCAAAACAAAGTGAAATCTCCTCCCAGAGTGAAAATCTCTGAAAAGCTCCTCCTCACGTTTCCATTTAAACAGGCAAGTTACAGGGAATCTGCAAAATGTGTGATGTCATGGCTCACGCTGCAAAGCCGAGCCTGCTCGCTGCCATGGTGATATATGTAAGGAACAGCTGTGATAGGAAAGAGAACCGACATGCGTCACCGCCACCTAGCGACATGGCATGAACACTACATTTTTTTAGTTGAGTGTCCGACTGTCCGTCTGAACGCAGGATTAAATGTGAGAAAGCAACAAAATGTTACTAGCCGGGGAGCCACTGTACCAAAATGAGAGAAGACCTGTGATGTCATGACATACTCCAAATTTTAGTTTTTCCTATGAATTTGGTCAATAAGGTACACAGAATGAAAGGCCTGCTCTGCCGGAAACATTGCGAAAAAAGGTTTCCCATTGACTTCACTATACTGGAAAAAACACACCAAAAAAAAGTTTTAAGTAGCATGTGAGGGGTCAAACTAGGGGTTCTTCATGATTCTGAATCCATTGCAAGCATTTGTTTTGCATGAAAAACATTCCTTCGGCTAGATTTCAGCCTCTCAAACCCTGTGAAAGTGATGAGTTATCACTTTTCACCGTTATTTTGGTCCGTTAGCGTCACAGGTAAAACCCTATTCTTTGAGCTTTTGGGCCTGTGGCTCCCCGGCTATACAGTTTTCTCTACAGCCCGTTGTCAAGTAAATGTGGCATTTAGTTGCATGCCGGTGTCACACACCAAATAGCAGATCTGCAAGCTCAGATCAGCTATTCTATTATGGTTAGGGTCAAAATTGGCAAAAGAAATCATAGTACAGTAATACAAACGTGTGTGTGTGTGTGTGTGTGTGTGTGTGTGTGTGTGTGTGTGTGTGTGTGTGTGTGTGTGTGTCACAAGTGTCCCTCAACACCATGCCAGCTCCATGGAGCTCTGCTCCATATTATATTGCTAAACTAAAGTGGGTAATCCTGGAGAGAAGGGCTTTGGCTGAGCGCTGTGTTGGCAAAATGTTAGCATTTTGGCTCAAACCTTGTCAGGTGCGCAGGTCCTTACCGTACAGGCACAATGACAGACAGGCCCTCTATTTCTCCTCTGTAAAGAGTAATGTTAACCATCACATTTTAGGCATTTAGCGGATGCATTTGTGCGGAGTGGTGAGTTAAAGGTAGATAGAGTAAGTGATATTTTTGGCCATTTCACAATACCCTGTTGGGGTATTCACATAGAATAACCTGATAATGTGGGTAAAACCTGTGCTTATATCAGAATCACATTTTGCTGTGTGGTCTTGGCATCACGCAGCAGTGATTAATGGGCTTCTTGCCACACAGCATCAGACTTACCGGTACCTGTAGAGCTCACAACAGAAACAAGTGTAATTAGCATTGTTTAAACCAGTGATGGTGACATGGAGAAATTATAACTTAGAAAAGAAAAACAAAGAGAATCGGAAGGTCCCCGGTTCGATCCCTGGCTACTCCTGGCTTTGTGTCGAAGTGTCCTTGAGCAAAACACTAAACCTCTCTGCTCTGAATGAGGAGTTTGGTACCTTGCATGGTTGCCTTTGCCATCCGTGTGTGAATATGTGAAATGCAGACAATTTTACGAAACAAAAATTCTCATCTTTGCTAATTCATCATCAGCAACTTTGTCCCGTTCAATATTTTTGGTTACCTCTTGATAAAGAATCCAAGCACAGGTTGAGGATTGGCCTACATTTTAAGTACGTTTGCAGTGTTGATAGCAAAATTGAAATGACAGTGATGCATCTGGCTATAGGGTCCGCCTAGTGGGTCCGCGGGGATACTTCAGATAATGAAAAGCCCCTACTTGTGATTCTAATTGAATACAATACATCTAATAATATACTGTAACACCTCAAATGCAATATCCATCCACTTGCAGATCCCCTACTATATTTAATTAAATATTTCAAAAGATAAATACTATGTATGTAATATTACATAATTAGGATATGCACATTTGACAAAAGAATATTGCACTGAAGTTGTGCATTGCAAAACAGCTGAAATCATGCCCTGATTTGCCCCTGAGATGTTGTCCATAACTTTCACAGCAACCACAAGCCAAAATAATGTCATAGACTCTAAGACTATTTGGCTAATAGACAATAGACCAAGACAAAATGGCTCTCCTTTTGCACTGGCGACGAGGAAACAGATGTTAACAAGATTAAGCACTTATTAATTTACAAATTATTGGTGTTGTATTCTACGATACAAGGCACTTTTATTATAATTCATGTTGCAATAGAACACAAGAGTGTACATTATGGTGAAAATCACAGCTGTGATGATCTACAGCTTGGGATTATGAGCTGTGCTGGCAACCACAGCACAGCTGCGATGTTATTGACCATGTCATACGGTGTTCCCTTTTATTCCTCGGCAGCCACATATCACATTCACCACTTTATTGTCTGTCGTACAAAGTGCAATTTGGTTTTCAGCGGAGGCATAAAACACCCAGTAAACTCAGCAATAATCACACAGGACACATTAAATGGAAACATCTAAAATGCAGAAGTTTCCCAAAGAGGAGTTGACAGTCTGTTATAGCAGTGATTCTCAACCTTTTACATTTCAAGGCCCTCCAATTTGATATGCATTAAGCCACGGTGCCCCTACATCTGTCCTTGATTGTTTGTGTGTATACTGTACGTACGTCCCACACTTGGCTCATTGGCAAAGCTTTGTGGGACGCTTTAATGAAATTAACCCGTAATAGGCACCGCTCACTTCACACTGGGTGTGATTTTTATTTCTAGGACCCCAATTTAACCTGCTCAGTGTTTTCTATCCTCAGTGTTTATTTAACTCTGAGTTACAGACCCGTAAGGATCCATTTGCTTCCTAACTACCTATCATTTAGCTGGGGACGCCCTGGGACTAGGAGGCAAGCCAGTGACCTTCTGATTAACAGACTGCTTGACAACCCACTATAAGCTACAGCCGATTAGCCTCCCTCCTCTCATGACCATACAAGTAATTTTTATTCGTTTTTTTTTTGTTTGTTTTTTCTATAAATAAAGTTTTTAATGAATAGGTGCTTGATCTAGCTATGTTTTTCTTTCCTTTACATTTTTATCCCATGATTTTGTAACCCATTTTTAACCCGGTGCCTCTCCCTCTGCCAACCTGGGGAGGGCCCCGAACTGAGCTCATGCTTCCTTTAGCTAACTGTGAGGCGACAGCGCTACCGACTGCACCACCGCGTGACCCCCTTACCTACGTTTTTCTTACATTACTATTTCTATGCATCTGATGTATTGATATTAATGTATTGATGTATTACCTTGCTATTGTAAGTCGCTCTGGATTAAGAGCGTCTGCTAAATGCCTAAATTGTACTTTGTAATTGTGTTTTGTCACCTAGCCTATAGTACAGTAGTAAACTCCTCTTTGATTGATTTGATTGATTGAAGACTTTATTAGAAGTTTGCATAGAAAATGGTACAGTTTCATGACGGTACAGTTCACTGGTACACGGTCAACTAAAAGGAGATTCTAGAAAAGACTACGCTTATTTCCATAGGAAACCATTGAAGTATCTCATATCTATCTATAAATGCGAGAAGTCTCTGCGTGTGTGTCTGTCTGCGTGTCTGTAATCCGCGTATCTCGAGAACCGTTCGTCCCACCGGCTTCAGATTCGGCACGCGCGTTCCCCGCCGCCGCGCGGAGTGCAGTGCCGGGCCTCGACCCGACCCGACTCGCGGTTTTCCGAAACCGGCGCAAAACGTTCGGAATCTCCTTATTCGGAACTGATTGTTGACATCAGGCTGTTCCGGAGGAAATCGGCGCAAGCGCTGACTCATTGTGACATCACTTCATAAAAGGCTCTGAGATCACGTACGCCACATGAGTCAACAAAAAATGCCATGGTTACGTATTCTGATGTTCCTATGCATAGATCTCCATATATGGGCATAAAATATATCATGAGTCAACAAAAAATGTTGCTCAAGTTGAAGACAGAGAGCTACAGAGATATCCATATATGGGCATACAATGGACGCAGACAGAAATATATCTCCATATATGGGCATAAATGGACACAGGCAAACATGCATAAAAGGGACAGATGAGTCAACAAAAAATGGCGCATATAGACAGATATCTCCGTATATGGGCATAAAAGGGACACAGACTGATACAGAGATCTCCATATATGGGCATATGGGCAGATACAGAGATCTCCATATATGGGCATATGGGCATAAAAGATGGACACAGATAGAGTATATGGGCATAAAAGGGACACAGACAGATACAGCGATCTCCATATATGGGCATATGGGCAAACAATGGACGCATATAGACTGATATCCCCGTATATGGGTATAAAAGGGACATAGCCAGATACAGAGATCTCCATAAGTCTGACCTCACAATCTCATATTTGGACCCGGACATATCTCTCCATATATGGGCATCAATGGACACACGCAAACAGATGGTCAAAACAGATCCTATGACAACAGGTATAATGGGGTTTGCATTAAAGGGCGGGGCATTCATTCCCTATTTACATTGTTCCCGAGTTGGCCAGGGCGCCGACTAGACGCTCGGCCGCCCGAAGTAACATTGAATGACAGACGGATAGAACACAGTACTATGCAGTAGATATAGTAAAAAAAAAAAAGTAAATACAAATAAAATAAACAGTGCAAAAAATATATACAAGTAGGTAAATACAAAGAAGGGTCAGGGGAGGCTGGGCTAGGTTTGTTATTGCCAATTGCGAATGGCTGCCGCCTGTAAGTGGTTTTTCAGGGCGATTTTAAAGATGCTAGGGAACCACACTCCTTTAAGGCCTTCGGTAGGGCGCTCCACATTTTGGTTGTATAGCAGAAGAACGAGTTTGACCCTTTGTTTGTGTTGACTTTGGGTTGAACGTGATCTGTGGCACTGCCTCTGGTGTTGTAATTGTGGACGTCCTTAACGTTTATAA
>NC_137815.1:48642411-48654911 GCF_963921795.1 Nannobrachium achirus
GGAAGCCGGGCAATCCTATGGTCTGGGGCAGCAGCCGGTCAGCAGGAGGATTAGGACCATGGCTCTACGTCCTCCCGGTGGGGGCTCCTCACTGGCAGGTGAGTCAGGAGGATACCACAGCAGTGACAACAAAGAAATAAATGTGTGTGGGTAGGAATGAATTGGCATAATGACTAAATTGGGGAGAAAAGGGGGGTAAAAAAGAATTGGCTAATTTAAAAAAGGGGAGTGGGGAGGAGGGAAAAAAACTATGTGATTTTGGGGGGAGCGGGTCTTTAAGTCCACACTTTGGGGACTTGATACCAAAACTGAATGCATCAATATTCACGCCTCAGACTTTACGATAAATGATTTTTCTCAATTTGGTCTTCAACTGCTGTTGTGTTCTTCCCAGAAATAGAGCCATGTGTTCCAAACAACTGTTTTCTATTTCTGGATGCATAATTTATAGTCTGATGATCTGACAAATGTTGGGGAGCCAGAAATGCACATACTTAACTCAGTTGTTTCATTAAACCTGATAGCAAAAAAATACACAAATAAAAACCACATCGTAGCCCACTGTCATAATTATTATGTTACTGTTAGACTGTACACATGGATTGACATTAGCTGAAGGCAATGTTTGATGACAGCCTGTTCCCCCCACACTCAGCCTTGATCAAAACAGCTTGGCTGTTCCGTACGGAAATTAAATGTAATTAACAGGCAATGTCCTGCTCAGCATAACAGTTAAACACCTGCAAGTCTCAAAACAAACAACCTTCCTCATACCGTAAAATATCTTCTATTCTAATGCCATCATGTGACATCAGTTAGCAAACTCTGAAGCACAGCTGAAATCATTTTAAAAACACACAGTTTACAGAGAAGAAATATGACTCAGTTACCCTATAATAATTCATATAATATGGCCATATAATACTGATCAATCAACCGGAGGGTGTGCAATATTTTCAGACAACTGTACACCTTTTATACAGCGGCCTAATCATCTTCCAACAATAACATGAACATTTTTACTAAAGGTTATTTTAGATGACTCCCTCCCCATCATATTGGGGGTAATTAGCCTCTGCACCATGCATTCATTATGTTGACATTTATTGCCTGCTTCTTATAGAATTAGAGTTTCCAAAGCATTGTAATGGGTCTTGTCTTGGTGAAAATGTTGTATTTTCTGTATGGAGAGTGGTCCAATCCATCCCTTTTAATTGAGACAAAATGAGTTGTTACGTCTCGCTTTCCCTCGCCTCCACATCCTTGTGCTGTGGCCTGTCTGTCTGTCAAAAATCATAGAATATTCTGTCGCTCCGATCCGCTCGCAGATCAAAAGATGCTGACGCGTGTGCTTGAGTTGGAAAATAATCCTGGTCCAGATCATGCGACCATCCGCTTGAAAGATAGAGGCTCTCGCATCAACCTCGCTTTCCACCACTCATCCCATATGAGATGCACTGTGTGGTGTTTTTTTCCCCCTACAAAAAAGAGTTCCAGTCTCGTGATTGGCGTGTCGGGTGGTTTCCCGAGAACCCCGGAAATAATCGGTGACGCATAGGCTAATGAACAGCGCCATCCAGCGCAAAATATGTCAAACTCATCACGTGGCGGCCTGGACAAATGGCTATAACTCATCCAACTGGTAACCAGTCTCACGTATGGTAAAGTACTGTATAGCCAGCCAACACTTGGCTTTCTGGTGTTTGTAGCTTCTAGCCTGCTTAACTTTACGCAGTTGCAGTGTCCTTAATTGCTTTTCCTTTGTGATTATTTCGCTGTCTCTCCTCTCCTCTTCAGAGCCCTGGATCCCAAGCTGTGTCGTGGCAGCCAGCGGAGCCCACGCCCCCCTTCTACCCCTTGGTTAAAAGATGGGGGAGTTTTGTGCTTTTTCTGTTTTGTATGTGTCTATGGATTATCTAATAGATCTCCAGGTGTGGTTATAATATGCGAATATGTCTTCCCTGTGTATTTTTGGTTTCTTCCTGAAAGCCGAAAGTCAAAAAGGCCCCATTTGCTGTGTGCCTGGGTCACATACACACAAGTCATAACATGTTGTGGGATTTAATGGTCTCAAACACTGTCTTTGTGAAATCCTTTTGATTTTGTTTTAATAGGGACATTTTGTGCCTAAAGGCACTGCTCTCATCTTCCAAACCACAATACTAAAGTTGTTTCCATGGTGAACAGAAGTGCCCCCAAGCCTTTGAGTCTCCTTGACACTGGAAATGTGCAAGTCAGTTCTTAATTGCCATCTGGTAAACAGAGTGAAAACTTAATTCAGTCAAATCATTTTCAGAGACCTCACTGATGTTAATTGACATGCAAAGTATGACCCTCATAGTACTTGGAATAGGCGGGAGTATATTCAATATAAAAGCCTTTCTCCCAATAATTGTTGCACTTGAATTGCACCCTTGGCTCAGAAAGGGTGCACAAGGAAATACGTCTCTGTTCTTACGTCTCTGATCTTATTGTTTAAAATAAGCACAATTTATAGGTTTTAAAGTTTGACACAGCTGAGGAATTGGCTGGACTTATTTTATTTCAGCATTTTATTTTCGGTCGGTGCATCCAATTCAGTCTTCGAATCTGTGTGGTTCTCCACGTAACAGAAGACAGAGCACAGAGGTAATATTTGCAGGTTCACTGTCAGGGAAACTTTGCAATACATAGTCAAACTTGCACATTGTCAGAAGAATAATGCTGATACACCTACATCAGGAATGATGTAGGTGTATCTGTTTTGGTTCATAATACTTTGGGAATGTTGGTGCTGACAGACAGGATATTCTGTTTAGTTCTGGAGAGAACGTCGCAGGTAGTTATCAGCAGTGATGGAAAAAGTACTCAAATTCTTTGCTTAAGTAAAAGTATCAATAGCACAATGTAGATTTTTTTCATTTTAGGAGCAAGGCCACTTGGCCTTTAGTGTTGTACATTTATTTAGGGCACAAGGCCAAATGCCAGGGCAGGAAGGCCGTCAAATAAGACAAGATCTTAGTAAATTGAAAGAATTAATTTAATTTAAGGGTTGAGGATGATTTATATGTAGACTATCTGTAGTGAAATAAATAATATTTACAGTCTGATCCATGCTAATTGCTAAGCCCTGCATCAATCAAAGTCACTGGATTGGTTTAAAGATGGGGACTCGTTCGGGGGAGTTATGAATTCTCAACAAAAGACACTGGTGTCTACAGGACCAGACAGAGGAGAAAGTGGTACAGTCAGCTGGGGCATTAAGGCCACTGTGGCCTCAGGTCATGTCATTTTTTGAGGAGCACAAGGCCAAACTGAGGAGCAATGATGGCCATGGCCTTCATGGCCTGACTGAAATTCCTGCCCTGGTACACACACACCAAAATACCTATGAGAGTGGAATCCGCATTCTGCCAAAATGCATTTCAATGGGAAGGGGGGCGGTTTCATGTCAGTGGAGCATATCTGCGCGCCGCGCCGACCTTGTGTTTATGCTGGAGCTGATAAATTCTCCACCCAGATTCTGGTTTCCCCTCCTCTGTCCAATCGGGTGGGTCGCGGAATGGGGAGGGTTCTGGAAGTGACTGACAGGCACGGCACTGACTTGGGGACAGAATGCTCTGCGTTTTTTAGTCAGCTGCGCTCTGAATAGGGCTGGGTTCGGTAACCGCCGTACCGCCGTATCGCGGTATACCGCGGCCTACCGCGGTGTCAGGGTCCTTACCGCGGTCAAAAAAGACAAAAAAATAGGCTATTTTTATTGAGAACGAGCGAGTTTTAAAACGGGGGAGAAGCGAGGACCGCATGCGCTCCATGCCGCTCTGCTCTGGGCCGTGTACCACACGTTGGAAGCCGCCCACATACGTCACTCACACACACACAGTGCACGCAGGGCAGTAGAGTACGGAGCACAACTCTATGACGGAGCAGCAATGCAGCATACTTTCTCTGTAATCCACTCGACACAAGGATGTTAATACATACCTTGTGTTGTGGCATATCTTTTTTTATTCATACGGATTACTGGCGGAGCGCGGGCCGCGTGGACAAAACCGAAAATGAAACTATTTTACTTTCTCCAGCTCCACCGCGTCGCACGTTGTGCTCCGTCCAGCGGCGCGTCGGCGATTTTATAACCTTTTCTGTCAAGTCTTGTAACTAAAACCTGTATATAGCAGCACTCAATCACTGTGATTTGAGAGTTGAGACGTGACGTGAGTTTACAGAATCACTGTACACGATCTGACTACCCTTCCTCTTCTGGTTTGTTCACATAGCTGTTTGTGTCTGAAAAGCCCAAGTAGCTAGCCTACGTTACTATGGTAACCCGACAGTGCAGATCTAAAAGCTCAGAACGCATCGCGGATGCGATGTGGTGTGAGCTTGTAGATCTGCTCCTTTGAAAGCCAGACCCGCTGTGCTGTACGGAGAAGTATATCTCGGGCAGTCAGGCTGTGTCGCCTCTCCACTGTGGAGAGGCGACTTTTGGGAAGATGATTGCAATATTTTGGCTTATCGCCGAACCTTAATTAATAGATACGGGGGTGCGGTAATTACCGCAGTACCGGCGGTAAATGGGAAGACGGTAATCGCGGTAACAAAATGTCCATACCGCCCCAGGCCTAGCTGCGCACCAAAAGAGTTCATCCGCTGGCGGCCATATTTTGGTGTGTGTGCACCCTTACAAGTAAAAGTCCAGCATTCTAAATTTACTTGAGTAAGAGTACAAAAGTATTGGTATCAAAATATACTTAAAGTACTAAAAGTAGAAAGTACTCTTGTCCCATTTCAACATTTCAAACCTATAAAAATCTTTTGAAAATAGCAGATCTACAATTATGATCAAAATCTACAAAGTAACTAGTAACTAAGGTTTTCAAATAATTGTATAGGAGTAAAAGTACAAAATGCCTCTTAGATGTAGTGGAGTAGTACAGAAAGTTGGAAATACTCAAGTAAAGTACAAATACCTCTAAATTGTACTCAAGTAAATGTATTTAGTTACTTTACACCACTGGTTGTCAGCCTAGTGTGACACTTTATAGCCCTCAAACTAGAGGCCTGTGTGTTTTTCTGACGTCCCAACAGCTAAAAAAAAACGTTTGGTTCAGATTAGGGTAATAGTTGGGAATGTGCGTGCACAGAAATCGCAAGCTGCGTTCATGATTTGAGGCATTTTGTTCAAAATGGACCAATCCTGCAAACTTTAGAAGCCAATGTTAGCCAATTAGGATGGAATATGTAGCCTAATATCGGGCAGATCAGATCTTGATCACATGACTATAAAGATGTTGTGTACCGATATGCGTGATTTTTGGACAAAATCTGAAGGAGTAATAATACTAATTATTCAAGGAGTAATTGTTTTCCAAAGTCGACCTCCTGATGGTGCTATAAGAAGCAAAAGTGAAAAAAGCAGGGCAGAGGTTTTTCCTTGGCCTGCAGTGTGCGTGCACAATTCCACGCAGTTCGGTGCATGCAGTTATAGGTAAAAGCGTGAATCGGCCTGTTATAGTGCCACCATGAGGCTGATGTGAGAATTTGGCACTAGAACAGGCCGATCTGAAACATTGGGGGCAGAGGTTCAGGATAGGCATCCAGGGAGTGTGTGCACAGTCTCGCAGCGACCACGGACTGACGGAAGGACAGCAGATGATGAAAACCACCATTTCACAACACCTACCTAGGGTTGGGACCCGAAACCGGTTCTTTTTAGGACCCGGTTCCATGATAGCGGGTCCAGAACCGGGTCAATCATTTTTGCCGGTCCGATTCTCTTAACGGGTCTCATCACCGCATCGCGGTAAAAGAAAAACACTAGCGATTAGCGAATCGCAAAGGCCGCGATTTTCTGCAAAGTAGACTTCCCAAGCAATATGGAGACGTTTTAATTTTTGAAATCCCTTCATAATTGACTGTGCAATGATCAAATCAAACCGTGGTGTCTGTCCTTAAATCCTTGTGCATTGATTAAAAGCTGCCATTTGTCCTAAGCTGAAAGTGAAAGTAACTTCTGTGCAACGGTGGCTCCCCCTCCTCGTCCCCCGCACACATGTGAAGTGAAACCTTTGGTGTGTGTCTTAGGGTGCTTTTTTTTGCCTTGATGAAACTTAAGCAAGGCAGCGACATACAGTACTTTCTTCCTTGACAATAATGAGAGGCAGACAATACCATTACTGACATTTTGCTGAATATAAAAACGTTTTATATTGCTAATAAGCAAAGTAAAAGGGAATCTTTTGGAAACTTTATGGGTCTGTAACTCAGTGAATAAATGGAACCAAATGGACCTGTTCCATTTTTACTCTAATATTTTAACATTTAATATAAATTGTGGTCCCAGTGATATAAATATAATTAAATGGGTATCTGTAGCCTAGTGTATTTAGAAATCCTAGTTCTAAGTTCAAACTAAGCCATATTGTAAAATAAATATAAGAAATAGGCAAACATTTTGAAAATAGCCGATCTACAAGCTCACAGCGCTCAAACACATTTTATTGAGGACTCATAAAACTTTTCTGGGACCCGGGACCCATTACATTGAAAACCTATTAACATCACTGCTAACTACTGTTTGAACGCCCATTAGGCTTATGTAAACAACTACTGTTAAATGGTCTCAATCGTTCATGTTTTATTTAGGAAAAAAAATCATAAAAGAAAACATGTTGGACTCATGCATACAGCCAGACTACCTAACCGAACAGTGTTCAAGCCAAGTGAAATGGGTGCAGTAATTTAATAAAGCTGATTTTCCATGGTTTAAGTTGTGTGTATTATGTAATTGTATAATGGATGATAGAAAATATGAAAAAATATATATATTGGAACCGTTAAGAGAACCGTTAGGAACCGGAATCGTTAAGAGGGAATCGCTAAGGACTCGGAATCGTTAAAATCCTAACGAGTCCCAACCCTACACCTACCCACCCTTTGATTACTATAGCTGACGCGACCGCCATGTCTTTTATGTGCAGCTACTTTAAATGTCCTTCCGCACCTGATTGTAAAGTCAAGGGCTCAAAAAACTAAATGTTGCACGCAGCACTGTGGAGTTGCAATCACATTCTAGCCGCTATAGTCTTCAGCTTATAAGCAAAACCTGATTTCCATCCAATTCCAACATGGCAGCACAACAATTTCAGTTCACGGGCTATTATCTTCAATGGGCACGTTGTAAGAATAATATCCCAACGAAGTTGGATTATTTGAGGTTGTGTTGCTGCAAATGTGTTGTTAGTGATCAATTACCTATTACAAGGTTGTTTGCTTTCTTTGTTATTTCTGCTGATAGAAAACAGCTGATAGAAAACGATGGAAATTAATATTAATATTGTCATTGTCGGACAGAATCCTTGTATCTCCAAGTTTCAAATGTGTACGTTTTTTGGTAAAGCAAAGCTCTGCTTCATCATACAAGACCGTCGCACAAAACTAGTGAAAACAGCAGATCTACAAGCACACAACGCCTCGCGATGCGAGACGTCGTGTGCTTGTAGATCGGCTGTTTTCACTAGTTTAGCACATTTTTTAGATGACAAATATGAAACGAACGGTTTTGGACATACAAGGTTTCCATCCGACAATGACGATATGTACCTTAGCATATTTACTGTATGTCATGTTTGAATTGCGTGATTATCATGGAAAAGGCTTTGTTCATGCTCTTGGGAACATATCCTGTGCATATAAGGTATGAAATGGCTGTTAGGCCAGAAGCCAATACTAGTCAGAAACCCCTTTGACAGGGTCATACAAAGAGCTAATGGGTAAACACTGATTTTGTGTTATTTAAAATGTTAATCCCCTACCGGTGCCAGTGGGAAACCAATTAAAAAGCGCTGGTCCAACACAATAAGTATACAGCCCAGAATAGAACCATTTTATGAAGCCCATTCTATCCCTCTTCCCTCAACACAGCAAAGTGAGTTTACCACAATGTAATAGGGGTTAGGGTGATACTACACAAAGGCAGGATAGACGGATAACAGCATGCTATTGGGTCAGTCAAATATTTAATCCTGCGGGGAAAAGAGCTATCAGACACTTGAGTAAACATTGCGTGGATGAACTGTTTGCAAATTCATAAACTTCTCGCAGATAGAAATAGGTAAGGTCGCTCTTTGGGGGGAAAAGGATGGATTTTCCCGTCTCACGGCAGAGATGGAGGTCAGAGAAACGGCACACAGAAAATTCACTTAGTATGCTGATTTATCAATGCCCTCTCAGGCAAGGCCTTTAACAGCCTCCGTCTCCCCATAAAGGAATTCAATTCCTGGGCGGAGAGACACTTGGGGGGGGCTACAATAATCACGTTGCTTCGGAAGCCCTTAAGCTCACGTTATGATGAAGGCAGACTGTCAAGTGCTAAATAGAAAAACATTACGGTCTCTCTTTTTGGGAAATGCACCTGTCATTCTGTATAGGTTGCATGCAGATCTGGGAACAGGCTAGAAAGCATTATCTGTCACTTTTACTCCCCTAGCACATATCTCTTAAAAGGTAGAGAAATAAGGCACTGTATTGCATGCTGTATGGGTCACAGCTCCTTGCAAGCACGGATTGTGTTCTCTTCACATTTCCATCCTCTCCCTCCCTCCAGCCACTGGGGAAAATGGGTTTGAGTACAATCCATGATTACAAGGATTAGATTGGCTTCAAACTAGAGGTGCCCAACTACTTAAATCTGAAGGGCAACTCTCGTGCAATTTTAAATCATATTGGATGGCCTTTCCAATGGCAAAATGAAAAGACCGGCAAAGAGAGAGAGAGGGAAGGAGATAAAGAGCGACAGAGAAGAGAGGGGTAAAACTTGGCATCATATACTGTAGTAAAGGATTTTGCTGTGAGCACAGTCAAGTCAACTGTGAATAATATTTTGAACTGCAGGATATAAAGCATTTGGAGCACGGCCGAGAGCCCTGAAACGCAAGCCTAGCACCGCGAGTCCCTGATGAACTTAAAAAAAAAAAGAACACTGGCATAGTCAATGGTGCATTTCAGCCCATAATTAGGGCAAAGCACACTTGTCTAATTAGACTAATTTACCCAGCATTAATTTGAGAGGATCATTACGGTTCTGCAGAGAAATCTCCATCACCAAGTCTCCAGAAATGCCTTGCGCAGTTTGCATTCTAAATGGTGACAAATTATTTAAGTCTCTCAGTCTTTTGTTTTGTCATTTTTAAGCCAAACTATTAGAACACGTTTACAAATGTGTAAATGCAAGTCTTGTTCCATACGATATAGAATTGAGCCGTGGGGGCAGGGGGTGCTAGAGGTGGGCAGGCTGTCATTTGAACATATTTCTCGATCTTTCCTGGTGTTTAAATGGCCCTGCACGTGTCGATTCCTCAGCGTGCTACACACACAGTAATCAGCCCCATTAGTGGAGCTCACCTGTTCACTTTGCCATGCCAGAGTAAATTAGAAAGGCAGGCGCTGGTTGGCCTAGCTGTGCCAAGGAAATTAGGAAAGGAAGGGAGCAAAGGACAGCTGGCTGTGCCAGAGATGAAGGTCTGGATTGAAGAAAGGCATGCTAGAAATGCATAATTTATTATTATTTCAAAATGACCTTATTTCTATCAATTACTCACCCCATGGAGACTTGAATTCATGGATATTGTTTTGTTTTTGTTGCATTCCTAAGCTAATAGTTTGACTCTTTGTGTCTCCACAGGGAACAAAGCAGGCTCTTTGTCTCCATAGGGCAGTGGACGGTTCTCAACCTTTTCAGGCCACTACCCCCAAAATAATCATAATTTTAACTGGGTACCCCCCCACCCTGATGAGCACTTAAGAGTTGAGGCATTACATTTTGTATAACACAGTTCTATTTCGAGGCGTTGTGAGCATGTAGATCTGCTATATTCACAATTTCAGCCTCTAATATTTGTTAATTTGGCCAATGTTTAATTTGTCATTTTAGAAGTATTAAAAGGTCCTTGAATTGTGCCTATTGTCAATAGAAATGTGCAGATACCATCTATACACTTAAACTTTATGCAGGTTTGTTTACTGTTGAGTGAGAAAACAACGCACATTAAGTTAATGGGACCCCCCCCAAATTAGTAATTAGTGTGGTTGCCCAGGACCACGTCCTGGGGAAACTCTCGTTCCTGCCATCAGGTGATAAATGCACGTACATTACAACAAACTTTTCCTTTTTTCTTTTTTTCTTTTTCAATTTTTATCCCACGATTTTGTAATAAATTGTTCAACCGGTGTCAACCTGGGCACTACACTCAGCTCTCTCATGCCAACCTGGGGAGACAACGGACTGACCTCATGCCAACCTGGGGAGACAACGGACTGACCTCATGCTTCCTTCTATCCATGATGAGTCCAAGTCGGTTCTTTTCACCTGGCAGGGGGCAGTTTCCCCAGTTGGACGTAGCGCGCTGAAGGAACACATGTGCCCGGCTGGCCAGGGGGAGTCATAGAGACCAGGATTACTGCATGTTTTTTGTGAGGGTACTACCTATCCTATAGGAGACATGGGGAGAACATGCACACTCCACATGGAAAGGCCCTTTTGCCAACCCCACCTAGGGTATGGGCACTGATGACACAGAGGAGAGAACATGACCCCAGCGCCCTCAGCATCCCCGGCGGGAATCGAATCCAGGACCTTCTATCTCTGAACAGAGGTGGAAAAAGTACTCAAATGTTTTACTTAAGTAAAAGTATCAATACCGCAATGTAGAAGTACTCTGTTACAAGTAAAAGTCTGGAATTCAAAATGTACTTGAGTAAAAGTATGAAAGTGTTGGAACCAAAATGTACTTAAAGTGCTAAAAGTAAAAGTACAAAATGTTTGAAAATAGCCGATCTACAAGCTCACTGCACGTCGCATCGCGTAGCCTAGGTATGAAATAGTTCTAAAATGGTTCATTTATGTTTTATAATATTATAATTTATATCTGCAAAGTTCTCGAATAAATGTAGTGGAGTAAAAGTACAATATTTGAATCCAAGATGAAGTGGAGTAAAAGTAAAACTATTGGAAATTGGAAATACTCAAGTAAAGTACAAATAAGTAAGTACAATACTAAATGTACTTAGTTACTTTACAACACTGTCTGTGAAGCAACAGCACTAGCGACTGCACCGCCGTGCTCCCTAACAAACAACAAACCTTGGTTTTATTCACTTTTGCTGATTAAAACTTTGCATGAACACAAACAGATGATCTGATGTTGTTTATTAGATTCATTTGTTGTGCACTTTAGATTTATAAGCTTACTTCAGGTTAAACAGCAAAAATTACATTTATTTAATCAGACACCTTTCACTCCGTGTTGGCATGTAAACAGCACCTGCACTAACATGCACACAGTACTCAGTTGCTGTGAATAATCTCCATCTGGTAAGCATAATTAATATGACATGGTATGAAATAACAATTTGAATTTGAATGAACGCAACGTATTCATGAACCAACTTTTGAATGATTAATCAAAAGAGTTTCTCTGCCACCCCTCTAGTTTTCATGTAAACATACCCAAAGGCGATGGAGAAGAGATATGGAAGAAACCACAGTTGTTACAAATACTCTAGCTGGTTGCTGTATCAGGCCTGATTTGCATTTGGTGCAAAAATACATACAGTATTTTCTGGACTATAAGGCGCACCTGACTATAAGGCGCACTCTCAATGAATGGTCTATTTTCAAACTGTTTTCATATATAAGGCGCACCTGACTATAAGGCGCACATAATAGATGCTACAGTTGCGTTATGCATCCAACAGATGGAGCTGTGCTAAAGAGAATGTCAATGTCAATGAATGATCCATATATAAGGCGCACTGGACTATAAGGCGCACTGTAGTTTTTTGAGAAAATTAAAGGCTTTTAAGTGCGCCTTATAGTCCGGAAAATACGGGTAATACAAAAATGCTTCATTTTGGTGTGCGTGTGTGTGTATCAGTTCCTCTCTTTCTATCTCATATGGACACACGCATACGCACACACCAGTGGCGTCAATTCAGAAAAAGCTAAGGTATGGCAACATGACTGGTGTCGCGACACCAGTCATGTTGCCATACCTTAGCAACAGGCATGATACATTTATTTTAAGAAGTACATTTTATTTTTCCCCCCGTTTCTACGGTTTCTTGGGCTGATATGGCAGCCTAGAACGGTTGTTCAAGTGCAGCTATTCTTGGCATGTTAGTAAACGTGCCACAATTAACATTAATGCATTGCACCTGTGCAGCTGACCTGCAGAACCTGGGAATATACAATTTTGTCAAGATGGGGAGAATACAAGTGTGGAGAATATAATTAAAATACCTTGTTAAATTGACCATTTTGTTACATTTTGCATTTGTAGTTATTTTACTGTAATTTAACAACATAATAACCAGCACATAGATAGAAAAAGAGACATTTATAGTTTATATTTAAAAGTAACTTTTATTTTACCCCCTGGACCCAGGGTATGGCAGCTGCATATAGCTACCATACCCAATTGATGCCCCTGGCACACACACACGTGCACGCAAAGACGCACACA
>NC_137815.1:48657411-48694911 GCF_963921795.1 Nannobrachium achirus
TTATATAGTTTAATTAATATAAATGTATTTGTATTATTAATTTACTCCATTGACTTTAAGTAAAATTGTAACTTTTCCCAAATATGGAGATGACTGACATATTAAATGTCTGATATCATAGACCACATGAGACTGACACAGTATGTCCATGAGCATTCCAAGATGGGCTTAATATTGATGACATCATGTATCTCCATATATGGTCATAAAAGGGACAAGGATGGAATGGTTAGGACCACTCGAATAGGGGACTGACAGGTACAGAGATATTTGCAAGTGTGACTCGCCTCAAGGCAACCACACTTGCAATTTCCAATTGCATCTTTCCAGGTTCTGAGCGTTGTGCTATTTTCACTATTTAGGAATAAAATAAATGACTTGGCAAACGGGGACATCATTGTCAATGTGTATAACACTCACTGTATTTAAAATGTTACATGTGATATTATCAAACACTTGAACTCCAGCATCCCTATTCTGGGGGGAACGTTCGCCAAAAATAGCAGATCTACAAGCTCACACTGCTTCATGTTGCTATACGTTGTGAGCTTGAATAGTTTGTCTATTTTTGCCGAAGAGATTTGACGTATAGCGGTTAAAAAAGCGGACCAGGTCCAGTTTAGTAAGTCTAGTGGGTTGGTTATTGCCATTGATGGATTGTTGATGTTTTTAATAGCTGGCAGTGGTTAGTATAGGTTAAATATGCTTGGCACTTGGCAGTGAATCAAACAGTCAGTATTTCCCAAAAGTAAAAGCATGCATTTTGTCTCACCAGAAGCAGGGATAAAACATATCCCTGATGGTGATACAAATTTATGTTAATGTAAATGTATTAATATCAAGTCAGCCAAAACATTTCCATGTGTGGGTTTTCCCCCATTCTACTCTATGCTAATTATGATAAATCATATTCTAGTATATAGTCTATCCTATTCTAAAAGCACTGATGAGAATACTCGTATTGAGCAGAGTATTGCACATTTCCCATGTTTTGATCATTCCAGAGGATGTTCTCAACAGCATAAAAGCAGAGCTTTACTTGTCATTGCCTTTTATCTTTACTGTCACTGGTGATATGGAAAATGGCTCCAAAGCACCTCCACCACTCCACACTCCACCCCACCCTTACAGATAAATAAATAACCCCCAACCCATACATTTCTATCTGAAAGAGAAACGACAGCTCTGTAACAAAGCGTCTTCAGTTGACACCTAAATCTATCAAGCTGGATGGGCGTACCTTTGCTCCAGTGAGCAGACTTCACCATCCTGGAGGGTGAAGACAATCTAAAGCTTGATTTATACTTGGTTTGTGGGTTGTGTCTCGCACCAGAAATGGCAGATCTACAAGCTCACAACGCGTCACCCTGCGATGTGGTGTGAGCTTGTAGATCAGCTTTTTTTTGGCCTGGGACAAGGGCAAAGCGCAATTGAGTATAAATCAGCCATAATGGGCCTGACTCAGAGAACTGTTACACAGTGCTGCAGTGAGTCTTGCTTCAACAAACACAACTCACTGGCTTTGGCCCAGCCTGCACTTGAACTTGGTTGCTACATTAGAGCAGTGGCACCCAAACTTTTTAGCTCGAGACCCACTAGTTTGGTTCCTCCCCAGGAACCAAACTAGGGAAAATAGCCAAACTATACAAGCTCACACTACGTCGCATAGAGCTTGTAAATCTGCTGTTTTCTTCTAACTACCGGTACTAAAAATGTTTTTGTTTTGTTGATGATGTATGGTGATGATGTATAGACCCACATGATGACACAGGGTTTGGAATTGTCCAATAAGATAAGGGACATACAGATAGGGACGTACATATACGGTACACATGGACACACTCACATATTGGAGCAGCTATACTGTTAAAAAACCCTCATATGGGTTCAGACCCACTGTTTGGGAAACAGTGCATTAGAGGATGATTTTTACATTTCACTAGCTGTTATGTGATTAAGAGTTAAGTTTTACCTTGGGAGTTTGTTGTTTTAAAAGCCTATCTGGTTTTCAATAATCGGTTACTTATCCAGGGGCACAAAGCAGAGGAGCAGTTTGCTCTTTCATGAGACTCAATTTAAGTGACAAATCATGAATTGGAATAGAGAAATTGCCAATGATAAGACTACTGAATAACAATGACAGAGGAAGAAAATAATTACCTTCATTGTTAAAAGGTCTTTTCATTAAGGGAAAGGATAAGGAGAATAACCATGCTAAGAGTATTTCTCTTTTAGCAGGGCTGGTGAGGTTTTAATGAAAGCATGAGACAAATTCATTCTGCTGGTTATCTAAAAACACAGACCATCTCCCGTTCCAATACATTATGCTGAATACCCAATAAGGTAACACTTTATTTTAATGTTTTAACCATTAATTAGTTGCTTGTTAACATACATGAGTATTAGTAATTTATTAAGACACTATTATAGGAGTAATTGGTGTAGATGGCAAAAAGGAGGAGACCCGGTCTAGACACCTGGGGGTCACCGGTCAGAAACATATGGTTTTGTCATCAGTGCCGACACCCTAGGTGGGGTTGGCGAAAGGGCTTTTCTGTGTGGAGTTTGCATGTTCTTCCTGTGTTCCCTGTGGTAGGTACCCTCACAAAAACATGCAGTAATCCTGGTCTCTATACTGCCTCCCCCTGGCCAGCCGGGGCACCTGATGGAGGGGAAAGGAACTGGTTGGAATAACGTGTTCCTTCCACGCACTACGTCCTCCCGGGGTTACTCCCCCCTGTCAGGTGATAAAAAAAGTTTACTCCTCATGTACTGAAGGAATCATGAGCTCAGTTCGGGGTCCTCCCCAGGTTGGCAGAGAAGGTAGCGCCCAGGATTACAGCTTAGGCATTGGCACCGGGTGAAAAATGGGTTACAAAATTGTGGAATGAAAAATTAATAAAAATAAAAATAAAGGAAACATATGGTTTAAGTGATAGGTTGACTCAAGCTACGTTACCGTCCTGGTGGAGATTTGCGTGAGATTTGCGTGTGCAAATCTCCTGGTGGAGATTTGCTCACCACTGAGCACCCCTGTTGTAATGGTGTACATGCTGCTCTCTTGGCCAGGTGTGTGAGAATCATGACTAATTGATCCATAATGTTTGTCATGATTTATCACACTGATCAAGTTTGACAAAACCATTTAGTTTCACCATTGTTGAGGCAACTAACATATTTCTGGCAGGACTATTTATGGGGAATTGATTCAGAATACACACAAGAGGGAGCCATATCTCCCACAGAGGGGGAACATATTTTAGAAATAGGATCACAAAAGGAAAGTCCCACTAGTTGAAGTGACTACGGTAGAAATTCGTGGCCCTTTGGGCCGCTCACATCTAGATCGGCCACGGCAGTGATCCAACTGATATGGGCATATATGGAGATGCCCACCTCTCCAAGTGTCCAGATGTCCCAAGTGCCCAGTTTTCCAGGTGCCCACCTTTCCAAATGCCCACATGTCCCTTGTGCTCAGTTGTCCAGGTGCCCACCTCTCCAAGTGCCCACATGTCCCTAGTGCCCAGTTGTCCAGTTCTCTCCAAATATTGGCCTGTAGGCGGTGCACAGTATAGGCAGTGCAGGGGCAGACTGGGGCCCCACACAATCTAGGCAGTGCAGGGCCAGACTGGGGCCCTACACAGTATAATCAAACTAATCAATTTGACATATAAAGAATGTGTCTATACTATCTCCATTTGCACTCTTTGTCAAAAATAGCCTATCTATAAGCTCATAGGTCGGCTATTTTCACCGGATGTTCACCCCAGAATAGAGACACCAGGGTTCATGTGGTTAAGAGTCAAGGTTTTTATTTGTGTTGAACACTGGCACAGCACAGTGAGGCTTTGGAAAAGAAGGAGAGAGGAAAGGCCTTATGATACCCCACCTCTCTGGCTGTTCTAGCTATAGTATAAGACATTCATTAATCAAGCTGCGACACATACTTTGTTCTCATTAACCATTAACAGAAATAATCTTGTACCGGGGGTAATCCCAAAAGGTCTTTGTGGTAAAGGGGTTCTGGAGAGTGTGAAGGAGTTCCCAGAAGTGGAGAGTGACTACAACGCAGCCTAATGAACACATTTCACAGGACAATAGTCCTCCAGGAGACCTTAAAGTAACCGTACTCTGCAGGCCCGTGGAATCACATCGATTTTCCACTGAGCTTAATGCACGCCGGCGTTCTTAATGCACGCCGGCGTTAGTCTCCATGTTGAAAATGTGGTATATATATATACTGTATGGAATAACGTGGTGTGTGCAACAGAGGATAACTGACGGCTACATGGAAAATTAAGGCTGTAACTCATATTGATTACAATGTGGCTCAAGCTTAAAATGAGTGCTTGCTGGGGGCCGTGAAGGAGACAGGCGAGACATGCTTGTGTTAGTTGTTGTTACCAAGATGGCACCTGTGCACGAACAAGGGCGGGATTTCCACCGCTGCCACCGCTGGCCCCCTTGCACCCGTAAAAGCACATCAAGCAAATGGAGGATGTCAACATTAGACTCCATTTGGAAGATCTACTCTTCTACTGGAAGACATTACGTTCACACTGGCAGTCCAACTCCAGGGGCATGGAATAAAAGCCCTATAAAATAGATGTGAATGAGGTTGTTACAGAGGCCCCAATAAATGTAATACTCATTGAATGAATGATTCATCAATGGACGATCTCAGGGAGATGTAGTCGATTACTGCACCAGGAGGAAGAGAGCGCTCATGCAAAGAGGAGCTTCACAGCTGGAAGGGACAATCAGCACAGGAGGGGCTGTATTTCAAATTCGTTTCAAGGGGGGAAAGGGGAAAAAAACTATTTTCTGAAGTGAATTACTCCATCTTTGATATGGTCTTTGCCTGTGGGGAACTACACTGCGTATATCCTAACTAAACTCCGAGGGGAACTCTGGGCGTGCTCTCGGTTATATCTCGGCCAGACTGGCGTGGGAGCTGGGAACGAGTCAGGTTTAATTAATGTGGAGGTGGAAGGATGTACAGGTCTGATTGGCAAGCAGAGCACAGGGAGCGGTGAGGGGGCATCCTTCTCTCCTTCTCGCCTTGGAATAGGCTATACACCCATGCACACAAATGTGTTCCCAGTGTGTGCAAAATGAGTGACAATTTAACCTCAAGCACTATACAGATGCTATGAAAGATTATACAGTATGTTGGTGTTTTTAACAGTGTGTCTCTGAAAGAGGTATATCCGTCTATAAGAGTGAATCTTATAGACTCACTAGTTTATAAATGCCATGACCACAATGTCCTGCCCTGCGGTTTTTAACATTGTGTTTTGTTGTTGTTTTTTCTTCTTTTTAATATGTTGTTTTTTCTTTCCTTTTTTGCTGATAATGTGTTTGCTGTTTGACTTGTTGTGAAGTGCAAAGAGACCCCTTAGTGTGATGTTGCACTATAAAAATAAACTGAATCTGTCTGTCTGTCTGGTCTGCCTATATCTAATATTGTAAACCACTGTCGACTGATCAGCGGCCAACTTCTTTGCGCCAATTGGCACTAGACTAACACAACATTGCACTCATTTTTGTTCACATTTTGCCATTTTACTTTCACTTTTTGAATCACTTTTTACAAGTCTGCCATCTATATGGAAGTGAGTCGGGATGAAACATTGCCCAAATAGGGAGTCCTATGTTATAGATACAGATTAGAGTCAGAGATGAAGCCACGCTGTCGTTGGACCCATGTAGTGCAGAATGCAGATAGACCTGAGCCATACAATCGTTGGCACCCTATACTGCCTCATCCTAATTGCACAACAGTCACAGCATTAACATAATGCTCTCATATTTGGATTGGATGTAGATATAAGTTAGCAAGAGATTACATTTACACCTCACCTTAAAATTCGTCCCTTGTATACACACATCAGATTTCTCTTGCCTATGCAAAATGCAGATTGCTGTGCTTGTCAGTCCTCATAATTTTTATATCCTTTAGAATGATGGCAAGCACTTGGGAAATTGCATAGCATGCCCATTCCTGACCGTTCTTGTTTTAAGTTATGGTACAAGCTGCATGCCAACACATTTACACTTTGTTATAAATGTGGTCAAATATAATGTATGTACTGTACTGTACATGTCTGTTATGCACCTTTTGGGGTTTTAAATCCTGAATAAGAAGGGGGGTCTCCAAGTAAAAATGGTTTGGAACCACTGGTCTAATCAGACAAAATCCATCACTCAGATATATGAACTAGTAAGACGCCTCAGGGCGACAAGCGGTGAGGTTGTGCCATGTCTTGGCCATCTGGCCAGTGATGTATATTGGACCAGTTACCCATATATGGAGACCCCTGGTACCCATATATGGAGATCCATGTACTGTATATATGTTGTGAGAGCCCAAACATGCTATTCGTTATGTGAAAGTCCTATGACGCTCCATGACATCTGACATAATACATAAATCCCTGTTATGCCCATACATGGAGATGTCTGTAGAACCAGCAACACAGATATGGGCTGTCTTGGCCATCTGTCTTGGCCATATATGGATTCTGTTAGTGTGGTATGTGGCCGATGTGGCCTCCATATATGGGCGTTCCCGTATGAAGTCCTGTTAGATATGGGCCTAATATTGATGACATCAGGGAACTCCATATATGGGCATAAAAGGGATTCTGTGAGTGTGGTTCCCCTGACATCACTGTGAAGTCAGAGCATGATGTCAGAGCAGCAAACCCATTCTGTTAGAGTGGTTCCCCTGACATCACAGTGACATCAGAGCATGATGTCAGAGCAGCAAACCTATAGACATTACAAAAGTGTACACGTCCGGATGGACAGACGGACGGACGGACGGACGGACGGACGGACATTATATGGACAAGCTGTGACGGTTCTGATAGTAAACTGCGACCTATGGTCACAATTATAGATGATTTCCTGTTATAATACCATTCAAACAATGGAGAATCCTAAAGAACAAAATTCAGACTTGTCTTATCATGGTGTAATGTATACTGTGTGGGGGTACAGCAGTTTAAACTTTTTGTTTGAGTTCTCTGACAAAAACACAAAGTGAAGTGAAGTTATTATTCTATACTGTAACTCCGTTACTCTAATGCTGCACTGCAAAGTAAGTCTGCACCTATCCCAAGACAATCATTTAGTAATCGTGACTACTAATCGGGCGGCCGAGCTTCTAGTAATTATAATTGTATCCCCACTCCTTTGGGATATCACTGCTATATCTCTGTTATATGTTATGCTATATCTCTGTTATCTGTTATAGGCTCCATATCTCATATAAAGAACACCGGACAAAAGACTATGTTAGACAACTCGTCACTCACCAGCACCACCCATGCTGGAGAACAGGAGCCTCTCTCAACAGAAAGACATCGCAAACTGGCCTGGTAAGGCCATGTCACAAGACGTCCTACATAGGACAGTAGAGGGAAAGCGAAGAAGAGGAAGGCAGAGAAAGTCCTGGATGGACAACATCAAGGAATGGCCTGGCTGCAGCTTCCAAACCCTGCTACGTACAGCAGAAGATCAAGAGCGCTGGAGATCCCTGACTGCCCAAGCATCCACCATGACACCCCTACAGCCCCTAGGCCATGATGAGTGAGTGAGTGAGTGAGTGAGTGATGTCACTGTACATTTTCAAATACAGTCCGTGACATCTGTCCTCTGAATTTCCCATTCTAACTAATAGGAGCAGTGGGCGCTATTACTGTAAGTGTCCAGGGTGCAGTTACTGTAGGGTTTAAGTGTCTTGTTCAGGGACATTTCAATACAGACTGGGCGGACCGGGGGCGAACCAGGGTCATTCTGATTCCCAGACGGGCTCTCTACCCATTCAGCTATGGCTACCCCAAGATGGGAGGAAATACCTTGCATTTTCTCCTGTTATGACATAATAGTATGTTCCATGTAGGAAATAGCCATCTGCTTACCTCTTCACCCCTCTTGCTCATTTCACATTCCTCCAGGGACGTGCAGAGAATGTTAGAGAGGCAGGGCTGAAATTTCGAAAAGGGCCTTTTGGTGTAAATATTGAAAATAGCAGACCTCCAAGCTTGGAGGTCTGCTATTTTCAGTACTTGGCAATACTGGAGATGTGGCGTACACAGCATGGATTTCTACACAGAGAGGGCAATTCTTTCAACATAAGATGCTGCATTCAAGTTCAGGTTAGTTTGGAAAAGACAATTGTCTTGAATGCTTCCTTCAGGTATGGCATGGAAAGAGGGCATTTGCATTTCTTTCACCAGAGTAAAAACTGCATTCATGGTCTGGAGAGGGCACTTTTTACAGATGGATAAAAGGGCAGGGGCTCAAGCCCTCTTTGATGTCTATGTGTGCACGTGCCTGCATTCCTCCACCTCCCTCCTCTCCTCCCAAAATAATCACCTCCCTTCTACTCCTAAAACCCAACTTACTGTGGCTCGGATTCGGCACAACCTCAGTCCATGACTCAATCATTATGATTGTGCAAATGTGACGAAATGGGGAAAATAAGTGGCTATATTATGCCCACTTACTTTTCTCATTCTCATTTCTTAACAGTTACAGTGTCTGAAGAGTCTTGAACTAGTCCATTAAGTTTCAAGTTAGTTCCACAAATCACCCCTGTGGTTGGAAGGAAAAGTTAGCAATGTAAGGATTTCATCAGTCAGATGGTTGGTCCCTGCCTCCCCCAGTTTACCCACACTTGATATGGAAAGAATATGTCCTGATGGATCCATGATGGTATGCAGCGCTCATCCCCAGGAGGTGAATCTGATCAATAAGCAGCTCGATAGCCGCCGTTTTGGAAATCAAGCTTGTTTCCTCTGCAAATTGTAAAGCAGGAGAAATAGCTACCGCAAAGACATCCCACCGGATCATTTATTCACATTAGCAAAAGCAATCATTTAAAAACTTTATCAGCAATAACAGATCCGAGGTGAGTGCCGATGTGTCACTGTGCTCAGCCAATGCTGAAGAAAATGCAATTAAAGAACATAGTCAGCTTGTGCAAAAAGTGTAAATGATCATATTTCTCTATTACTGCCATGCCTGGAAGCTGTCTGTCTAATAATGATGGATACACCTAAAACTTGAGCTCATAAACTCAATCAGATGAGGCTCAAGACTGCAGTCGATTTGTCAGGTAGTTAGTTCGATTCAAACTCACACACTGTATCTCCAAGCCTATAATTAAAAGTCATTCACTTTTATTATTCTGACAGGCGTGAGCGAGAACTACAGGAGGTGGAACCTTTGAGATTAGCTCAGTTTCAATTCAGGTCTGCTTTGAGGTCAATCCATCTTGACATACTGTTAGTCGACAAAGAAGGAAAGAAAACCATAGACTACTAGAGAGTACAATAATGCAATAAGGTAAAACATACCAATGGTTATGAGTAGGATAAAAAATAATGCTGTAGTCATTATAGTACAACTATGTCTTGTTTTATACTGACAGTTTCATAAATTGTGATGGAAAGTAAACTCATAACTTATAGGTTGGATATTTGTTACCATGGCTACCTGAGCAATTGTGTTTGGCATGCAGGTGGTCAGTATTCCCCTGTGCAGCATTATTCAGTGTTTAGTATTCACAAGACTTCATTGTCCTCATGCCCCGCTGTGCACTGCATTCAACAAGCCTGCACCTGCAGTCTTACACATAACCTCCAATCAGTGGCAAGACCGAATTCTGAAGTATGATAACGACTTTGTCTTTAGCTTGTTTCGAACATTGAAGCCGATATTAAATACTGTACCAAGGCGGTAATAACACCACAGTAGGTATATATTCTGGTTTCATCCGACCATCATTGCATTCATCACCTGCAAGATCAGAATACGGGCCATTAAGGAGCAGCCTGCTAATCTTTCACCGCTGGTTGCATATTTCAGCGTGAAGGGTCTGTGAGGATGAGAGTAACTATGTTAGAGATATAAATTACCCCCTGCAACCCCAGGACCCACACATAATGCATTTATTTATGTAGATGAGACTAAAGAGAAAGCCCACACTCATCATTGCAGGGGAAAAGAGCTAGTGGTGGGGGTTGGAAAGAAATGCCAGAGAAAATTGATAGCTCGTGGATGGTAATTTTTAACTTCAAGGTAAACACACACCTACACCATAACTTGTTTTCATTTTGACCCAAACAAAACAATGATAATGACTTTTTTTCTCCTGCTGGATGAACTATTGAAGTGGTGCGGTATGCTGAATTCATTACCCTCCCCTGTCTTCACAATGAAACAGTGGTCTCCAAAATTAGCTCAAAGCAGGGGGGAAAGAGCGTGTTCCAACACCGAGAAAACAGAAGATCCTTATCCTCCCAACATTATTAATGAGCAATGTGATGGATGTGAATCGAAAAGTTTAACTTAACTGAAATAACTAAAGTGTCACCCATTTTTTTACACTTCATATCCTATTACTCCATTTCCTTCAATCGGTCCTGCACACACACACACACACACACACACACACACACACACACACACACACACACACACACACACACACACACACACACACACACACACACACACACACACACACACACACACACATACACACACACACACACACACACACACACACACACACACACACACACACACACACACACACACACACACACACACGTGCACAGAGTCTGTCTGTCTCCCTCATTTTCTGACTAATCTATTTTTGTCATGGCTGGCCGATCGGGCCCAACTTTTCTCATCAACTTTAACATGGCGCTTGGCTCCCAGACGGACAGCGGGAGGAGAGGAGACGGTGGCTTGTGCTGTTTTAGCTTGAGGGAGAAAGGGGACATAGAATTGTGCCTTGTAGTGCACTGAGTGTGTGTGTGTGCGTGTGTGTGTGTGTGTGTGTGTGTGTGTGTGCGTGCGTGTGTGTGTTTGCGCGCGCGCGCGCGTGTGTGTGTGTGTGTGTGTGTGTGTGTGTGCACACGTGCGCGTGTGTGCGTGCATGCTTTTAACCACTTAAGCCATATAGCCTATACATGTATGACGCATATCCAAAATAGACAACATTCTCTTGTAATTTCGGGGATTTCGGGGTATGTTGACACATGGACTAATATATATTTTGGTGTTCATCTAAAGTGGAGTTGTCCCGGCATGTTTTCATGCCAGCTATTAGCCAGGTACATCCCAACAGCTGGAGGGACGGTAGAGTTGTTATTTGCTAGCTATTAGTATAAACTGGATGGACAAATTCTCTCCCATAACCTTGTAATTTGCAAAAATGACACAATTGTTATTAACCTATTTGAAAAATATTCAGGAATTTAGATACCTGGCCTACTGCATTATGGAGACCTGGTTGTCCAGAACTGCAGATCAGACCACTATGTAGATAGATGTGAAAAACATTGACATAAAGTGATTGAAAGAGTTCCGCAGTCTCTGCAAATAAAAAATACAAGACTGTCTAATAACAGCTAATATAAAAAAATGCAGTGAGCAGACTGACATGGCAATCCAGGATAGCTCAGCACCAATTCAGCAGCCTGATGGCCGGGCTGTGGAAACTAGTCCCTTGTCCCTTAGTCAGAGTATGCACAAGTGAAATGGCTTGCTTCAGGGCCCAAGGAGGAAATGCTTCTTTAACTTTGCAATTGTAGGACATAAATCTGGAACACATTCAAGGCTGGGGATCATTTCCAACAGCTGATAGCTCCTGTAAGGAATTATCATTTGGCTGGGAAGGACAGTACAGGCATACCTCTTGGCTCTTATACCCTTGACACAAACATCAGAGATTCTGTTGTAGTCTAATGTCTGTTTTGGTTTTGTGGGGACACCAAAATAATCCTGAATGAATATTGAATTGTTGTCTTTCCATTTGCGCACAATTAGTTTTTGTCTTTTCCTCTCTTCCTCTGAAGTCAGCTCACGTTGCGACGTTTCAAATTGTTGACCAGGGGAATTTATAATCAGAATGGGTTTGCCATTATCAGATCAAAATAGTAATCCTACTAATTTAAGATCATATCCATACATCCATTAATAGTGTCTACTAGATGGGACTGCATTATAATTAGTGGACACTGAGCTTCCTTCTGTGCCAGAGCTGCCCATCCATGAATTACTTCTGAAAGCTTTAAATCAGAAAGGTATGAATGTATAAACTACTGTCAGCAAGACTAACTCCAACAACAACGAACCACATTCTGGAAAACGCTCAACATTTCTTTCTTTCTTTCTTTCTTTCTTTCTTTCTTTCTTTCTTTCTTTCTTTCTTCTGATATTTGAAACACTCTCTAGGGGCTTTGATCATGTCTTAAGACCTTGTGTTGAGCACAAAGGGATGTCTTCAGGCTAGAGGTCTACTTCTGAGTGAGATACTCTTGATGTGGTGGCGTACTCAACCAGTGTGAAATGGGGGGGACAAAATGAGCTGCATATTTTCATGAATATGCATAAATTCAGTCTGATGTTACATTGATTCTTGGCCACTAGTGATGCGCAGGTCAGGTTTTTTTATAACTCACACCGCCTGCAGCCCGCACAGGACAGGCACATTCTGTCTTGTACTCTTGCGTCTTTGTGTTTTGTACACTACATGATAGATCAGCGATATATCATGCAAGATCTTTCACCAGGAAGCATCTCCGACAAGTATGTTGGCCTCGAAATATAAGAGGAGACATGTACCGGTATTTATAGTATTACAAGCTCACAATGGGTCTCACAGCGACAGGCTATTGCATGCCAGTGAATTACAGACTGGAGCAGGTTGTGAGCATGACATGGCTTTTATTATCGCTCGGTTTTGAGATAACTTTACAGCAAAGCTATACTGTATATCTAAATATACCACCACTTCCATTCTGGCTAACTTTGTCCTATAAAGAGATGATATGGCTGGGACACTCTATTGTGTCATCTCTGTATTTACGACAAATTCCAGGCAGCTGCAAAAACAACCCTATGGACGGTATTGTACCTGTGTGCAATGTGATGCAGTAGATCTTTCTTTTCTGGGAAGCAGTCCTATCGGCTATCTCACTACTGTCTGTGATGCTTTGGAAACTCACAATAGGAAGGCTAATATATCATGTACAGTACCAACAAACAACCATGCGTGCACATACAGTACGGTACACAAATAAACACACTCGTAACACACATCCCCTCCCCCCCACAGATATTTTCCTGGGGGCACCTGGTGACTGAGGATGCTGCTTTGCATTCGTCTTCATAATGAGTGTGTCATTGGCTCTGCATGCTGGCTGAGCCTCACTGTCTCCAGACCTCCCACTGAGCTCCACCATAACACCTCCCACCAGGCTCCTCCATAACATCACTGCTCCACCTCTTCCCTCCCTCAACCACTACACCCACATCCATCACCCTATACAGGCTCATTTATTTTATATACAGTACCAGGGGTGTCGCACCAAATTCTGGGCCCTGGGTACAAGGATTCACTGCGGGCCCCCCATGAATGTTCTTCATAGGGGGAGGGGGTTTAACCCATTTTGTGCTTTAACTATTGGAAACGAGTGCAGCTCGTAAGTAACAAGAAATCTTGTGAAATACAATGTTGTCAACCAATCATCAAGGACGATGATACACGAAAGAAGAAGAAGTAGATCTGCTATTTTTGAAAAATCTTGAAAATTTGTTTCTATGTCAGTGGTGCTCAAACCTTTTCATGTGAAGGACCCCCAAAATGATATGTATTTGGCCACAGACTCCCATCTCAAAATATTTCCAGGGACCCCGCCAGAAGCAAAATTTGAGTTACAAATGTTATATATTCAAAGATTTGCACACATTTTCATGACTTTTCAAAAATAGGAGATTTACAAGCTCACAGCGCGGCACTCGGTGCTGCGCTGTGAGCTTGTTCCAGGGAGCAAAGAAAGAAAGATTTGAGTTATATATAATATATATAATTTAATTTAATTTTATAATATAATTTTCAAGATTTTTCCAAAATAGCAGATCTACTTAATTTTTAACAGTAGTAGGGATGCAACAGTTAATTGAACTATTCGATACAAAATAAGCCATTATCAACAATAACATTTATTCACTATTTTAATACAAGCGTGGTTAATCAGACTTGTTACTGAAAGACAAAAAAATATAAAAAAAACTCGCCTCTCTGTCATTTGATTATTGAAATAGTATAGTCGATAGAATAATAAAGAAGATAATGGCTGTAACCCTATTTGATAGCACAGCAAAGAAACAAGAAGATTATTTGAACTCACACGTACACTTTTTTGAATCCATGGCTCTGCGGTTGAATCTATCAACAGTATATGTGGCATGTGCACTAACAGGCTGAGACACCAAAACGCCCAGAGACTTGCTTTTGTGCTAAGACCTTTGATGCGTTCTTTTTTATGTTCAATCATGAGAGAGTACTTGTGATTCTGTCCTATTTGTTGCATGTTCTGTGGTCACGACTGAGAAATTCCCTTGGAATGTGTGGTCCAACGACACTGAAGCTGCTTGTACAATTAATAATAAAGTGTCTGTGCTTGATAGGGTGCATTTCAGCTGCCATGTACGAAGGCAACATCAGCTAATTATCTCCCCCGAAGTGTGGTTTTCCACATACTGTAACACGGAAAATTCGCCAAACAATTACAAGACAGACAATATCCTTCTACTGTACGGGTGTGCTAATTAAGTGGTTACCATTATTATTATTATTATTTTAAATGCATATTTTGCAATTCTACTGTAGATACCGTTAATCAAAAACACACCATTAACATGATGGGTGGCCAAGAATAAACACCAACCAGAATGATTATACTGAAAAACAGATATAACTATCCCAGGCAGTGCATGACCTTCATTTTTAATTGTTTACTTTAATAGATATATTTTGTATTTTTTGCACATCCATTTTTTTGGGGGAAAAAAATAAACCCCAGTCTTGTGCTACCAGGCACATACTCACTGTAATAGTCCTTTTGTCCATGTTGTGCAAGAACATTTTTAAGCTGAGGTATTTCTGTGTGAACTGGGTTTGACAATACATTAAAAAACATATCCTCTTATCGGTGAGTCTACAGTTCTGAGATATATTTTGTTGCATGGCACCATGCAGATGAAGTCAGAGGGATTTCTGTCCAGGCCAGGGGCGTCACAAGGTGGGGGAAAGTGGGACTGAGTTACCAGGGCCAAAGGTGGAGGGGCCTAAATTATTTTATACTTTAGCTATTAAAAAATAGCAGATATACACGCTCACAACACGAGTGCCGAGTGCCACGCTGCGAGCTTGTAGATCTGCTATTTTTGAAAAGTCGTGAAAATGTGTGCAAATCTTTGAATGTGTATTTTTTAAGCAAACATTTGTAACTAAAACTTTGCTTCTTGGGGGGTCCCTGGAACTAAATATTTTGACATGGGGGTTCGTGGCCAAACACATATCATTTCGGGGGTCCTTCGCATGAAAAGGTTTGAGCACCACTGACATAGAAACATAGGTTTTTCAAAAAACGTATGGATTTGAAATATTCAAAGACAAATGTTCACGATTTTTCAAAAATAGCAGATCTACAAGCTCGCAGCACGGCACTCTGTGCCGCATTGTGAGTTTGTATATCTGCTATGTGTTTCAATAGTTAAAGCACAAAATAATGTGTAATAACACATTCCCAGTCTAAAGAAGTTAAACCCCCCTCCCCCTATGAAGAACAGTCATGGGGGGCCCCGGGCCCGCAGTGAATCCTTGTACTTAGGGCCCAGAATTTGCTGAGACACCCGTGGCGTGGTCATGTCCGAGCATTTCCGGGCATTAAACAGCGAGGTGGGAGACAAAGCAGGAATCACGGTCACTCTGGAAAAAAAACATGAAAAAAAGGACCACATGCCATCGCTGTATATGAATGGTGGATGAAGAAGTGTGTATTATTTGCAAACACCAGGGTATTGTAAATGACAGGTCCATTTCCTCCTGATGGGTTGTGAGCTCTCACTGATGCCTCTGCGGAGCCATTGGTATTCTGTCCGATCCCTCACCCTGCCACCCCAGATAACTGTGGCTAATCAGAGCAGGACTAGCAGCTGGCTCTAGAGATTACACCACATCAAATCCACCCTGAGAGTCCATGAAAAACACATTAACTCAATGAAAAATCATAAACTGAGCTGAAAACTCAAATGATCTTTTGTCCAAGGGGGCCATTAGGTGCCTTCTTTGTATGCGTCCCTGATGGAAGAAACGCACCCATGAATCATAATCAGTCACGGCAAGAAGAAGTATGGCTGCTTCATAGAGACAGCGCAGATCTGTTCCCTTTCTCTCTTACTGGACAACACATATCGGCACCTCCAAGAGAGCCAATCGACTTATGGCTAAACGATTGACTCGTCCTCAGGAGAAGTAAATCGTCACTGTCGGGCAGAAACCTAGTATCTCCAAGTTTCAAATTTGTAATTTTTTTTCCGCAAAGTTAAAGCCCCAGCTGCTTCATCATACAAGGCCGTCGCACACACGTAGTGAAAATAGCATATCTACAAGCACACGTGCTTGTAGATCGGCTGTTTTCACTAGTTTAAATCATTTTTAAATGATAAATACAAAACAAACTGTTTTGGACATACAAGGTTTCCACCTGACAACGACGAAATGCAGCCATATGAACATGCACGAAAGCTCAAGCTGACTCTTTCCCAACAGAGAGACAGAAAATCTATCAACATGAAACCTGATGAAGACAATGAGAAAAAACAACAAAACCAGCGAGACTCTTGGCATCTATTCATTATTTATTCCAACTGTGATTTGCACCTGAGAATGCCAGGCAGATGCTCTACCTCCCCGGTGTTCAGACACAATGTAAACAGCTCCCTGCAACGTTATCAAAATGTGCCGTGGACTGCAGTCGTAATATTGCATTCCTGTTTTGGCTTGGGCATCTGGTAGCCCTCAAAGGGATGAATAATTGACAAGCCAGTTGCTTTACTTAACTGCTTATGCAAGAAATCTGCAGACAAAAAAATTGAACATGGAGCTAGATGACATAACCTACTGTACAACAACAACGTAGTAACAAGTAATGGTCTTTGATCATCCTGTCTCTTCTCTGACAGGCATCCTTTCTTTTAAAACACAGAGGATGTTACATTTTGAGTGAGAATATTCTTTTTTATGTATTTATCATGTGCTAATATCACCTGAGCCTTGTTTAGATAAAAGCTTGGATACTGTATGTGCCCCCATGAAAACAAAACAAAACATAAAAGCATCTGTCACAGTCCAGCCCAGTGACACGGCCTCTCGCCGTGGCTTTGATTATGTATAGCAATTTGTGGGTGGGGGTGGGGGGGGGGGGGGGTTGTGTAACATCATCATGAGTCCACTTGTGCACCATAATTGCAAAGCAATTATTTATAATTTGAGCTGCACTGTACTGACCCGAATGGAACGAGAGAGGCACCACAACACATGCACGTTGCACACACGCACGCACGCACGCACGCACGCACACCCCCCCCCCCCCCCTCTCTCTCTCTTGTTTACGTTGTTGTAGGCTACTCTCCCTCTTTTCTCCACATTCTGCCTGCATTCAGACCAGTAGAACAAATCACCTGAACCATTGATAGTGTAGATCAGCACGTCATTCTCCTCATTCATATTTGTGCCATTAAAGTGCAGACATTGCCAGCTAAACCTCAGACATAGAAAGGTAGAGGCGCCTCCTTCGGCTCCTTCTGGCTCTGCATACAGTATGTATGCATCGCAGGACCGAAGTATGCATCGCTTCCATATGCATCGCTTCCGCGTGCATCTGCTTCCACGTGCGTCACAGAAACGGAAGTTGGTAGGCCAATCAGAGGCAGATGGGGGCGGGTCTTTCTGTACGCAGCCTCTAAGAACAGCTGAGCAGCGCAACATCAGGAAATGGATGGAAACATGCCAATAAAGCTCTATTGAATTGAATTGAAGTCCCAGAAAAGACGCACGCTGTGATTGGCCAGTAGTCACTTTGACTGGCAGCAGTCCCTCGGTTTTTCCGGATGTCTGGCCTCTAGTTCTTACACGTTGCTCCAATGAACTGCAGCGGCGGATGAGGTATCTAGCTTTTTATATCTATGTGCAAGGAAGACATGAATAGGGATGGGTCATCTGATATCCAAATTTACTATAATCATTTTTATTTTTATTTTTTCTTAAGAATGCGACGAATACAAAAGAATATATATATTATCGATATTATTGTCTCCATGGTGTGACTGACTAATCAATAGGGGAAAAAAATCCTTTTGGGGGTGAAGAAGAAGAAGATAAAAATCACATGAAATGGATATCAAACCTGGGAACCTTGAAATTAAAGAGATGGGAAATCACTGTTTGATTAGGATATGCATGTTTAGTTAGATTTCTTAACTTTTTCATGGGAAAGAGAAATTTATATCAGGGAGTATTTTAATGTGGTGTAAATGCGACCTAGTTAAATAATATCTACACTCAATCTGGACTCTAGAGGCATGAACCCCAGAGGCATCTTAATCTTAATATCCCCATCTTTGCATACTGTAGGTCTTGGTATAATGCTGGTTTTGGCACCAATACTCATGGACGCTAAACTGATGTGATTTTTCCCCCAACTTTTTCCTAAAAACAGCAAGGGATGTCTCTGGAAAATGCTTTTGTGTCGAGTGTAAAGTATTCAGTGTTTAGGTTGATATAATTAAGGCTAAACCGAGTTTTATCTTCTATTTACTGAACTTCCCTTTGCTATTATTCTTTTGTATTCGTCGCATTCTTAAGAAAAAAAATAAAAATAAAAATAAAAATGATTATAGTAAATTTGGATGGGGACCCAAATACATGGGCCTTGATGGGGACCCAAATGCGGTCCTGGAACCGGGGCTGCCAGACTCCACATTGAGAACCACTGCTGATATGAAAGATCAGCCTCATTTGAAATAAAAAATGTCAGTCAATGGATCACGCTAACTGCCTGCAGGACACAAAAGCAGCTTCAAAGGCAAACATACAAGGGCCGCTGCCAAAGACGAATGGTTAGTGCGCTGACCAACTAATCACTTCAGCGTTTTGAGGACCCGAGCTGGACATCATATCCCCCTCACTCTTTGCCCTTGCCTTCCTGTCATCCTCCACTAAACAAACAAGACGAGGTCAAAACCTTGTATATGGCTGGACCTCGTTCTGAAACGCTGTAGGGTTTCATTTGAAACAATGGGTACAAGATGCGGTGACAGGCGATATAACTTCGATGGTGTAACTCAAACGGGTTCTAAACATGGTACAGGATTTACGCCCGAAGCGACGTGAACAGTGAACATTATTATTCTTATGGCGTGTCTATTTGTAATAGTCACTCGGCAGCTATTCAACTTTTTACAGCAAAGCCTTTACCTCCTGCTCCACTGCTTCACAAATACATCTGATGCTATTTCTACCTACAGTACCTAAACATAAACAGTACATTGGCTGCGGATACCTGGGTGCTTGTCTTTGCGTTGCTATAGGCCTACATCCAGGGGTGAAATTGTTGGCTACTGACATCTGGGTGCTAACATATCTGCAATATTTGTCATCCGGTATGAATACACTTACATCTTATTCTAAACTTTGCCATATCACAGTATAATGTGCCAACATTGCTCACAAGTTAACGTGTCTCATCGAGATGGAGCTTGCAGATTGGCTGTTTTTTTTTAAAGATTAGTTTTTGGGCTTTTTATGCCTTTATTTTGATAGGATAGTAGACTGACAGGAAATGGGGAGAGAGATGGGGAATGACATGGGTCAAAGGTCGTCCGGGTCGGGAATCGAACCGGCGACACCAGCAGGCATCATAGCCTATAGTATGCGCCTTGACCACCAGGCCAGCGGGCGCCCCGGATAGGCTATGTTTTGCATTTTCAACATTTCCTGCATTAAAAAAAAAATAAAATAAAAAAAATGTCTATAAAAGACATGCCCAGAACAGGGATGCCGGTTGAAAAAGGTAAAGAGTAAACCAAAATTAGCAAACATGTAAGATCAGACTTGAAATGCACTGGTCTAGTGGTTTGCAGTGTGAATATACTAAACAAGCATAATAGTACATGTACAAGTACAGTATGTGAGGATGGAACATACATGTGGCGCCTTTAGGGCCCTTACTGGCCTAATTGAAAAGAACATCATAATGGCAATGTGCATATCTGCACTGCAGTCAAGTTAAATTAGAAACTATATGGGGAAAATATTCACTATTTATAGTCATCTAACAGTCTGCAATTGTTGTTTATTTCAAAGAAGCACAAACTCTCTCTCTCTCTCTCTCTCTCTCTCTCTCTCTCTCTCTCTCTCTCTCTCTCTCTCTCTCTCTCTCTCTCTCTCTCTCTCTCTCTGTGTGTGTGTGTGTGTGTGTGTGTGTGTGTGTGTGTGTGTGTGTGTGTGTGTGTGCGTGCGTGCGTGCGTGCGTGCGTGCGTGCGTGCGTGCGTGCGTGCGTGCGTGCGTGCGTGCGTGCGTGCGTGCGTGCTCCCCCCTTCACTTAGATATAAATATATCTATTTTCCATCAGTGTGATGGTATGCTAATGATTGTCTGATGGGCTGAACATAAAATGATATGATCATCTCAGGGGGTCTGTATTTCCTATCATTTATATGTCATTATGTAAATATAACCTACTAACATACTATCTATTTTCCTTCGGCACCCTCAACAATATGTCACCTCAACGATTAGAGCTCACTTCCAGTAGCGTGTGAAATAAAATAAAATAAAAAAACATTTGATGATGACAAACCATTGTGAAAGTCTTGATTGCCTTGGTGTGGTTCATTTTGTTAAAAAAAATGTTTATATACAGTGCACATGCACACGCACGCACGCACGCACGCACGCACGCACGCACGCACGTATGCGTGTGTGTGTGTGTGTGTGTGTGTGTGTGTGTGTGTGTGTGTGTGTGTGTGTGTGTGTGTGTGTGTGTGTGTGTGTGTGTGTGTGTGTGTGTGTGTGCGTGCGCGCGCGCGCGTGTGTGTCTATATATATATATATATATAGGCCTATATACCGGTGTATATAACAAAGAAGCAATCAGAAAATGACTGGTGTGCATTCATTGTGAAGGCCGGTTTCCAGCTTGTTAGGGGTGCACTAATGCTGGATCCCCATGGTTGAGTGAGCGTGCATGGTTGGTAATGGGCACTGAGTAAGACTGCTCTCGCGCATATAGACTTTAATGTATTCCAAAGCCACACACATACACACATAACAACCCCCCACCACACTCTGACAGATACTAATGGTGACTTATTCCCTGGAAGACTTTTTCTTTTGGTCCCTCAGCTGTCCGTGTGGCTCTAAGGGGGCAGTGGAGTGCATTATGATGTGCATTTCAGATGGAAGGGTGGAGTACGAAGGCCTGCATCCTTTGTCCACCAGTGACAGTGACAAAGGGAGGCCAAAATCCACTAGTTCACTGGTATAATCATATAAGACGCCTACTGTAGGGGCGAAAAGAGGGCAAGGTCGCGCAGGACGGAATTTGCGCAGGATGGAATTCGCACAGGACGGAATTCATTATTAATATATATCGGACCAGTTACCCATAATGGAGATAACTGATACCCATACACTGTATGGAGATCCATATGGAGATATGGGCATATTGGTTAGATCAGCGGTTCAAAAAATCTGAGCTATCCGTGTGCAAAGGAGTCTGTACAACCAACCCTGTGCTGCGAGACCCCAGGGCCTAGGCATGCTTGCTCGGTTACTCGTTATGTGCAAGTCCTTTGATGTCTATGACGTCTGACATCATACATACATTCCATTTTATGCCCATATATGGAGATCCCTGTCTGTAGAACCAGACATGCGTCCATGCGTGTCAGTCTCTCAGTCCTTGTCCCCTTTTATGGGCATAAAAGGGATTCTATTAGTGTGGTTGCCCTAAGGGCATTATCTGGGAATCAGATGTAGAGGTCAGCTCCATATATGGAGATCTAGGTGATGATCCAGTCGTCTCCATGTCTGGATATCCAGGGTTTGATCTTTGATGGGGTGATGTCACGTGATTTCATGTGATGTCACAATGTCAACAAAATTGAGGCGTTACAGAAGGACGGACGGACTAATGTACATTTGTCTGCTATTTGTCTGGGTTGTTGTCTATCTGTCTGCCTGCTATCAAATGTGATAATGTTAAAGATAGCTGAGCACATCTCTCTTTCAATTGCTTCACAATGGTATTTATGACTTGGCCCACATTCAACACAAATGGCTTTTTACAGAAAATAAACTTGTGAAAATAGATAGTTATAGACCTTACCCGTTCGAAGATATGTGCTGCAAAATATGTGCAGAATGTGGGTTGTGGGCAAAATTAGGTGAATAGAAGTATGGGGATGTGCTTGCTCCACATAATTTTTCCATACCCGTTGGGGGGGGGGGGGGGGGGGGGGGGGGAGAGAGAGAGAGAGTGAGAGAGAGAGAGAGAGAGAGAGAGATAACATTCCTAACTGTGAGAGAGGAGTGTGTGGGCCCGGTGCTACAGATCCCATGGCCTGGAGGAACGGACCGTAACCCTGACAACAGGCTGTAGAGCTGTAGAGAGAAGAACGCTAAAAAATAGCTTGAATTCAGGAAAAATGAAATTCGGGCTCCGTCACCGTGTGTATAATGCTAATGGCCAATGCCATGTTAAATTTGAGATCAGTTGCTGAAGCGAGTGAATAGATAATGCATTGTGTGACTGACTGACATCTCTCTAAAATTATAGTATGGATGGCTAAGGAAAATTAAATTAAATCAAACAATGTACTTAAAATAGATTATCCAGACTGTTTAGCTACCAAAAGGCTAATGATGCAGTTGTTAAGTAGAGCTACAGTAGGCCTACATCTCTCTTTGATTTGATTTGCATAAGGCCTACAATGACGTTTTGGGTATCCTAATTAGTCGGGCAGAACCAAAAGAAAGAAATCTGCAATGGCCGCTTTCAAGATGTTTTGGCCATTATCTCTGGAACGGAAGGTCCAATCTGCTCAGTTTACTTTAAAGCTTGTTGGATGCGTGACTTCGAGGACATTAAGCTGATGGGCGGTGGTGCCGCAGGCTGGAAGTGGCCCGCGGGCTGGAGTTTGAGTATCACTGCATTACACAACCACACCAATCTCTCAATTGTATTCTTCCTGCATCAAAATAGGTCATAAGCTTTGATAATGCTGACACACACACAAACTTTAAGCCATTATTAAACATAATGTGATGGCAGTGGGGAACAGACCATTCTGACACTTGAGTGATGTACATTGTACAATATAAATTATAACATACTGTATCATGTGAAATTACTCTGTATTCTGTCTCCAACAAAGTTTAAATTCATGACCAGTCAAAACAGCCAATTCCTTTCCCCCCCTCTCCCAGTTAGACTGAACTTCATTTTCTTTGAAGTTATCTGGTTAAATATATAATTGTAATAATAAAAATGCCCGCTGGGCATAGATAGCCGCAATACATATTTGCTATTCAGGAAATTAGCCTGAAATTAAAATGAAATACTGCATGGTTAATTAAGCCTGTAAGACTAAAATCCTCTTTATTATGAACAATTATATTGTCATAGTCTATTCAAACCAAAACAATACTGCACATTACATTGGAACAAAAGACAAGGAATAGCCCAGAAGCATGACTAGCCTTTACTGGAGCACCTTTGGGAACTTAGAGATATGAGAGTGATTTACTTAATGTCACCAGAACCTCCTGGTGTGTTATTGCGACCGTCAGGTCGCAGTTACTATCAAAACCTCCACCACCTGTCTGTCCGTCAGTCAGTCAGTCAGTCTGTCTGTCACGTCACACTTTTGCCCAACTCATATCTCCGCCATCGCCATCGCCCCTATCCATGTGAAATTTTCCACACACACTCCTTGCCTGCCAAACCACAACCTTCAGGACCCCCGGACCTCCACGGACCCCCATGGGACACCCAGGGACCTCCTGCCACCGCCGCCAAATAGTGCAAAAATGACCAAATCAACATAACTGGGCTACTCACGGGGAATTCCCGGGGACCACTGACTCCTGCTGCTCCAACAGTCCTTCACCTTCATTGGTTTAACTTTGCCCCGCCCCCTCCTCTGATTGGCCCAAACTTTATTTGCCTTTACTCATCAACCGTTTGTCATGCACACTTGTGGGTGGTGTCAATTAACTTAGTTAACACATTAAACGCCCACGTGGTTTTGACGTTTTAATTTGCTGGTGCCCATGGCAACGCGTCATTTTACCTACCGGCGAGAGTACTGGTGAGAAAAGTAATCCGAGTAAATGTAATCCGAGTATATGTCCTGTTTATTTCGCGAAAATCTTTTCTTTCAGTCAGGACCGTTTTTATCAATTCTAAGCCACAGTGTTTGTGTTACGGCAGGTAGAAGAGGCTGCCGTTTTGAGAAAAAAATTAAAAAAGGAAGAGAATCCGGAGAAAACAGCATTTTTGTGCAGCCGCTAAACAGGAAGTCAACGAGACAGACAGCACGTCCGGGTGACGTAATTGCGCGCTGCATGTTGGGAAATGGAGTTTGTTTCATCACCGCGGTAGCCAAGTGCAGTAGCTACAGTACAGTATAGTTTACTGTACAACGCGTCGAACGCGTCGTGGGCGCACGTAAACATCAAAGAGTTTGGCGCGTTGACACCACGTGGGCGTCCGATGTGTTAAGAGTCCTTCACCTTAATTGGTTTAACTTTGCCCCGCCCCCTCCTCTGATTGGCCAAAACTTTATTTGGCTTTACTCATCAACCGTTTGTCGTACAAACTTGTGGGTGAAACCAATGCCACTTACAGGCCTCTTTGTGTATACTGTGACCTGACGGTCGCTTATCTCCCGATTAGGGAGTCTTACTGGTATGTAATTACTGTGTCAGACTTGCTTATGCTGAGGTTCTTCTTCTTTCGTGTATCATCGTCTTTGATGATTGGAAATAAGCTGATGGGCGCCCATCAGAGAAATATACATATGGGGGCTCCACACTGGCTCACACACAGGTGAGCCAGCAGGGTAATATAGCAGTAGTACTAGTACCATATAGAAGTGTGGGGGAAGGATTTATTGGCACAATGACGAATTTGGGAGGTGGGTAAGGGGTAAAAAATCACACCCAATGTGAAGAGAGCGGTGCCTTTTTTGAGTTAATTTCACCAGTAAGACTCCCTAATCGGGAGATAAGCGACCGCCATGGGTCGCAGCGTGATTTTAGGGCAAAATGTGTTGGAGCAGTGTACAAGAATGTGTTTGAAAAAATCGGCCAGATGGTGGCGCTATATGGGACAGATCCATATTGATGACATGAGTGTAGACATACTGTGTAACGATTTGCGTGATTTTAGGGCAAAATCTGTAGGAGCAGTGTCCAAAAATGTGTTTGAAAAGATGGGCCTGATGGTGGCGCTATATGGGACAGATTCATGTTGATGGCTCTCTTGGCGGCGCAGAGGCGGACACGTGAGTACCGGCCCCGGCTCTCCCGGTCGCTCCTAGCCCGAGTTACGGCATTTTATGTGTGCTGCAGTGGCGGGGGTCCTCCACTAGGACGACCACTTTTGCATCCATTCTGGAGCACCAGGAGTCGGTGGTCCCTGGGAATTCCCCGTGAACAGCCCCGTTGGTGTGGTCATTTGGTCATTTTTGCACTTTTTGGTGGCGGTGGAAGGGGGTCCCTGGGGGTCCCTGGAGCTCCGGGGGTCCTTGGAGTCGGGTGGAGGTTGTGGATTGGCAGGCAAGGAGTGTGTGTGTGCAAAGTTTGGCAAGGATTGGGGCAACGGTGGCGGAGATATGAGTTGGGGAAAAGTGTGACGTGACGGACAGACTGACAGACTGACAGACTGACTGACAGACTGACAGACGGACAGACTGACAGACAGCCGGTGGAGGTTTTGGTAGTAAGTTAACTGCGACCTGACGGTCGCAATTAAACATCCTCAGCTTGGTCAATGCCCAGCTTTGCGGGACCAACATACGGACATATGGACAGACATACAGTATATAGGCCTACACACACAAAGCCAGATGTACATGAAGAGCACCGGTCAAAAAGAAAATGCTTATAGAGACCAAGACGGCCATTTTTTTTAAATCTCACTGATATCTATTTAACCATTTAAACCCTATATACTTTATTGACTGGTGTCCCCCAGGGGTCCATTGCCAAAAACAGCCAATCATGTTGTGACCCATTGTGAGCTTTTTTTTTTTATTATTATTTTTTAAGATATCTTTGGGGGCTTTTTGCCTTTTTTCATAGCACACAGTGGAGATTGACAGGAAACAGGGAGAGAGAAATGGGGAGTGACACGCAGCAAAGGTCATATAGGGACCGGGAGTTGAACCCACCACACGCTGTCAGGCATCAGAGCCTATGTGGTATGCACCTGGACCGCTAGGTCAGTGGGCGCCCCAATCTTCGCCTATTTTTGACGAATGCTTGCCTATTATAATATACCAGAATAGGGACGCTACCAGGGTTCATGTGGTTAATGCTTGGAAATAGGGCATCATGCGGAAAGTCTTTTTCCGTTTCAGAAGTGAGAAAATGGAGAGCAATTGCTGGGGTCAGTGGTTGAAGTGATGATGAGAGAGCGGCAAGAAGGCAGAGTGTAAATTGAAATCCTTGCACTCGTCCATAAGACATGGCGAAGGGAAAAGAAAAACAGTAAAGCAATTTATCCCCCCGGCCATTTGCAAATTAAAATCAGGAGTTTACTGTGTACATGATGTCCCTTACGTTGCACTGGGGAAAAGGCTTGTCACATCACAATTGATACCGACATGAAACCAGTTGGACTTGCTGGCCGATGACTTTCTGATTACTTTTATTCCCTGTAGGGGTTTTACCGCAGGATAGACTGAACTTTGAATTACAAAAAAAAAAAAAAAACACTAATAACACTTTTGTTATGCTGCTCTAAATATAAGCATGAATAATGTGTGTTGCATGCATTAGATTAGCACCTATTCTCACTGGGGATGTCAGAATGCAGGGGGCTTGATTTTTCTTTCGGTGCATAATGAGAGTGTCAGCCACTGTGCTGAAGCGTTAACGGCATTACAGCACAGGAGAATGGAAAAAACAGCACCAAAGTCCCAAGGCATTCCGTTGTCAGCGAGATTAGTATTGAAGAAAGGCATACAAAGGTTTAACTTTTCAAGGTGGTACATATATAATGGTACCACATAGACCTACAGTAATCACACATAACGCTGACCATGAAAATTGGGGTTGTCCTGCCTCAGGTCTTGTGTGGTTAAGAAATGGAAAAGTCTTAATTAGCTGTAAGCCATTCTGTCAACATAAGCTGAGAAGGTGCGGTCAGTGGCATGAAGGAAAATTGACTTTCAAAATCAATAAAGTTAAGCCATTTTCTGCATGTTAAAAATGTAATATTTTGTTATTATTTCTGCTGCCTTTCTCAGAAGAAGGAAAATCTAATCCTATACCCATACACACAGTATGTGCTTTGTTGGTTGCTGTTGTGACTTGCATTACTCTGGAGATAAATATGTATCCGTCTTGGCCTGGTCCACTGTGCTGATGAAATAAAGCATGAAAGAAAATGTCAAGACAAAAGTAAAGAAATGTCAAAGAAAGAAGTCGGCTGCATTAAAGGACAGCAGTGGCTGTCTGGGAGCAGGAAGGTTCCCTGTTTGATCACCTGCTCCTCCTGGTTCTCGTGACAAAGTGACCTTGAACCCCAGACTGCTCCCGAATAGCAGGTTGGTTGCCTCCACGGTCCATGTCTTAATGGGTGAATGTAACTCACACTCACACTACAAAGCATTTTTGATAAACTAACAAAAAAATGCTTTGCATCATCTATACGAAACAAAAAAATAAACACAAAAACACATCTCCCCTACTGTTGTCAACCTATGATACCCTCTGAAAAGAAACCATTTTTTTCCTCCTGTTATTACACTATTTGACATCATCCATCATTATAAGGTTCATTATCAAGATGTTTTCCTAGGGCCTCATTAGTCCTGGCTAACATCGGGAGATTGATGTGGCCGGGCGCTGATGAAACTGCTGCTTGATCCTTGCCATTAATCTAGATTTTGGAGGGTGCCATCCCTCAGCCTTCCTTTTGCTCTTCTAAGAGTGCTATGTAGCGCTCCACCATCATCTCTGCCATCGCAAAACTAGGTTATGAGCATGGCAGTCAAAACAAAACAAAGATGAATCTCATTTGAACACGAAAGGGGAAAAAATAACTTGATTTACTGGACTCTTGAGCTCCAGGGTTCAAGGCAGTATGAGCAATCTCTCAAGCATAGTATTGTCTCTCCTTGTATGAAACAAGTGAATACCATTGCAATATATACATTCACAATTAAATATTGAATGGATTTGAAAATCTTTATGACTCAAGTAGGAAATGGACCCTGCTGTATTAAAAAATTGAAACAGACCCTTAGTGGATGTAATATTTCTGTTGGCTTGGTGCCTTGCAGTACAGTCGCTGTATGCACTGTATCAATTGAGATGGATGCTTTCAGCATTTGATTTGCCTGGTAATGAACTGTGAAGGTGTCTGTGAGACAAAAAAGGGGAGAAAAAGTCTCTTATTTAAAGGCGTGATCTTGATCTACAATGTAAATTCCAAAGTTTACCAATTTGCAGTGTGGCTCCTCGAAAAAAAATGAATCACTGTTGGATCCTGCATGGAACATTAATACTTGTCTCATTTTCATCCCATAAAATGCTTCAGAGAAAGAAGCCGTCTATGGTTGGAGATTAAATCCACCACCCACAGGTTTTTACTCATCTTTCAGGGAATAAAAGGCCCCTGTGTTGCACTTCAAGATAAGTAGCCTCTCTTGCAGTTTGTCATTTAGAGCCACGCTAGATTCAAATAGACACAGACTCCCCTGCGCAAGCCTATCCATCTCCAGATACCTCTTTTATGCACACATTCAATTTCCTGCACGTGGTTAGCCCCCACCCCTGCCACCCCCCACCCCCGCCACATAACTCTGATCGATACTATTACATGTTTGTTATGAAGGCCTCTCCATGATACGCCAGGCTTCAATTTGTATGAGCAGGGGTGTCGCACCAAATTCTGGGCCCTAGGCACAAGGATTCACTGCGGGCCCCCCATGAATGTTCTTCATAGGGGGAGGGGGTTTAACCCATTTAGAGTAGACTGGGAACGCATTATTACGCGTTATTTTGTGCTTTAATTATGGAAAAATAGCACATATAAAAGCTCACAGCACGGCACCGAGTGCCGCGGTGCGAGCTTGCAGATCTGCTATTTTTTTTTATCTTGAAAATGTGTGCAAGTCATTGAATATATATATATTTTTTTAGAATTTGAGTAACAAATGTTCGCTTAAAAAATACATAATTATATTCAAAGATTTGCACACATTTTCACAACTTTTCAAAAATAGCAGATCTACAAGCTCGCAGCTGTGAGCTTGTATTTCTGCAATTTTTTTGTATATCTGCTATTTTTCAAAGTATAAAATAGTTAAGGCCCCTCCACCATGGGCCCTGGTAACTAAGTCCCACTTTCCCCCCCTTGTGACGCCCCTGTGTATGAGCGCCGAGAATCTCATTAAGATGAGAAACGTGATAGTGAGACGCTCAGCTGGAACGTCTGCCATCACAAAGGACTGTCAGTCACGGCGGCTATTACCTGTTCTCTGCCTCTGAGGAGCCGCAGAACAACTGTTAGTCTATATCTGCCCTGTCTTAACTAAAACAATCAGCTCACGTTAACTCTAGGCCTGTGGCTGTCACGCCACAGAATTCACCAGCAAGCTTATAAAAACTTGGTACTATATTTCGTCTGCCATTTAGTCCATGCATGGGCCAACAAATAGGCACCGTCTGGGTGGGCAAATTCTAAATGAGCTTTTTTTTTTTATTCATATACCGTACAATCCCTGGATTATGTTTGTATACTATTATAGACCTTGCTGACTGGTAACTTATTAGTGTTTTCACCTCTTGAAGTAATGGCCTGCTGTCATTCAAAAACGGGAAAGCTTCGTCCGGGGAAATCTTATTTATTTTATTAAATCCTTTCCCTGGGGTGTCTGCACTACTGGCAGCACATAGCCTTAATTGAGTAATTTGACTTGATGTGGTGTACTATACATCTAAAACTTTAGATTTTGCGTGATAAAGATTTTTACGGTTTTACAAAGGGGTCAGCACCTTGTAATATTTGTGTCCTTGTATTGTATCACTTATGTGGACATAAATAAATGATTGAAATAGAACCACCTCAGCTTACATGGCACAATATTGTGCCATGTAATTTGCGAATTTTCCCAGAAACAAGAAAAACTAAAATAATTACCCTATTTTGACTACAAACATGCCATAAATATCTATATGCCTAGAATTAAAACAACATCCTTGGAAGGCAGACTGATTCACAATGCAAAGTATAAGTAATTTGCCAAACCGTACGGCTAAATTAAACAGGATTAGAAAGACATTCAGATGCCACAGTTCATTTATACTGTAGTTGTATCTATTCTTTCTCAGAGATGGCATAACAGTATTTACTAATAGCTTATTTAGCATAAGGTTAAAGGATAACACTGTTGTCTCCCATTGCTTTACAGGTTTTGGAAAGTTTTCACCATGTTAAAATAAGGGTGTCCTAGTTACATCTAAAATCATCAGAGATTCTAACAGGCAAGAAGATAATTTGAAAGACCTCAGGGCATTTTGTCTTTTTAAACGGACATCTACATAGAAGAGACAATTCTACCGAATCCAATTTCCCCTTCATTCAGTACTGAGTAGCAGCCGCTCGAATGTCACATGCACACCTGCTATTAACTCATACTCTGCGATCCCCGTCGAAACCAGGGATTTCCCGCTGTACCTCTCTGCGATGCCCGTCGTTCCCGGAAATGTAATTAGCTTTAATCATTATGAAACGATTAAAAGTATGATCGCTGTATATATCCGTTTCTGAGACTTTAGGCCCGCCCCTAACTGTATCCGGTCGTATTTCCCGTTTGGACCGGATATAGGTTTCCATATCCGGTCTGACCTCCAGTCGCAGCTCCGTTCGCATAGCTTTTCATTGTATACAAGTGAGCTGACTGCATGGCCATAGAATGGTATTTTCTCACGCGTTTTTTATTTATTTTGTAGCTGTTTGATTCCTCTACCCGTCTGGCATATGATCTGCGCACATATCGTCTGCTATGTTCGCGAACGTGTCCACGTGTTACCATAGCGCACAGCTGGCTTTTTTCAATGTTTTTTCATGTAAACACTGGCGGATAAGCAGGGATACAGCGTGGCAACGGATATGTCTCTTTCAATGGGGGTTTTTTTATTCGAAAGCTGTCACCGAGTCTACACGTCTACTAGATGAGTCGCGCACAGATTGTGCACGTTGCGTGCGCGTGCCCACATTAAAAGGTAAGGACAATTTGGCAGCTGCTTACTACAGCTATGTTTAAAATGGCAGCAAAATTGTTAAAAGCACACATATATGTGTTAATCTGCTCTTTACGCTTTCCTGGAAAATGAGAAAAGCTCTTTGAAATGGGGGTGCAAATTAGAGAGCACCTAACGGAACATGAGGACGGGTTATATGGTAAACTACTGCACCGCTTCCCAAACAGTGGGTCGGGACCCATTTGTGGGTCACAGATACATTTTTATGGGTCACGGCTGGAAGGGGGAAAAAAATATACCCCCCCCCTCCCCCCCCCCCCCCCCCCCACACACACACACACACACACACACACACACACACACACACACACATAGTATATATCTAATATATATATATATATATATATATAAAATAATAACAATTAAGAAGTAGTGAAAATAACCAATCTACAAGCTCGCAGCGCTGCACGAAGCGAACATCTTGTGAGCTTGTAGATCTGCTGTTTTCACTAGTTTGGGTCACCGGGCAAACGTATAATCTCTCTGTCTCAAGCTAAAGAATCTGGGAATCACTGGGCTACCAGAGCAAGTTTAAACTTGGCGGTGACTGTTTGAATAGAGATCTTGAAGTATAGAAATTGATTGGATCTGAGAAAAGCAATTGTCATAGTGTCTTCCTGTGCTCCGGTGCACAGTATTATTGACCAAATTGTTCTGCTAACCTAATCTACCCTGTGATTTCTTCTGCATGGCAGCTGTTGGACGCTGTCTAAAAGAACCATGCTTATGTCAATACATGTTGTATATAAACATGAAGGACCAGACTGCCATTAATGGCTTTTTGCAGATGAATTTTTTCCATTCAAAGATTTATGCGCAAAAGCCATAATGCGCATAAAAAGGCTTTATAACGCAACTACTGTCACACAGTCCATATTAGCATGGCAATATATTTATTGATAAAAACAACATGATATCAACTACAAACAAATCAAAAATATCCTATCAGCCCAGCCCTCACAGAGAATAGGGCGTGAGTCCTTATATGGACCAAACACTTCATAGTAACTAGTACTATCAGAACATAGACCCATTTTGTTATTATTTTAATTAAATGAAATCACTTACCCTAGCTTTGAACAATACCAAATGTACTTAATTGAGTTCATGTTGGCCAACGATATGGTGTACAGCATGCATCAGAGACTGAATCAGAAATAATGACTTCGCCGGAGCCAAAACAAATGTACTCCTCAGAGATTATAGTCTGTGCACACACAGGAAGTGTCAATTTGCGTGGCCTGCTGTGGAGGTCTCGAGTACACCAATAGGATCAGTCTATTACTATTATACAGAGGTAGATCATAACAGAAACAAAGCAACAATAACATCGCAAAGTAAACACATTCATGCACAATCATATCTATGTGTATTTGATGTCAAAATAAAGAGTGAGACCAATCACCTGATTGGCTCCCACTGCTCGCACTGCGAGCTGTTGTGAGCATGTAGATCGACTATTTTCAATGTTCGCCTCTTGCTTACTTTTGGCCAGTTTGGTATTAAAACGGTCTTGAAAGTCCGTAAATTGTCACTTTATAAATGTGCAGATACCCTGTATACATTATACTGTATGTTGGTTTGTTTACCGTTGAGTGAGAAAAATAAATTACATTAAGCTAATCAATCATCTGGGGACCCCACAAAATAGTTTGAAGACCCCACTTTGGCTCCCGACCCCAAGTTTGAGAACCACTGCTCTATACAATCTGTATCTTACAAAGCTCTTAACTCCACGCCCAGTTTCACGCCCATTCACACCCACTTTACATAGGCACTAGGAATGGCGTCATTTCAGCCCCTCTCTCTCTTGCTGTAACTCTCATCTGTACTGTGAAACATGCAAAAGGTTCCATACAATGTACTAAAATAAAGAAATAAAGAAATAAAATACACTCATTCGCATCTAAAAGAAAGGTAAGTGAAAAAAAGTGAAAATGATCATAAAAGAAGGCGTATGGTGCAGGGACGTGCAGAGAATGTTACAGAGGCAGGGGCTGAAATTTCTAAAAGGGCCTTTTGGTGAAAATATTGGAAAAATAGCAGACCTCCAAGCTCACAACGCGTCGCAGCGAGACCCGCTGTGAGCTTTGAGGTCTGCTATTTTCGGTGCTTGATACCACACTGAACTAAGCATAATCAAGTCAATACTGGAGATGTGGCGTAACGGCATGGATTTCTCCACAGAGAGGGCAATTCTTTCAACATGAGACACTGCTTTCAGGTTCAGGAGAGTTTGGACAAGGCAATTCTCTTGAATGCTGCCTTCAGGTATGGCATGGAAAGAGGGCATTTGCATTTCTTTCACCATAGTAAAAACTGCATTCATGATCTGGAGAGGGCACTTTTTACAGACGGATAAAAGGGCAGGGGCTCAAGCCCCCTTTGATGTCTATTTGTGCACGTGCCTGGTATGGTGTTCCTGAAATAAAGATAATGGAGAACAGAGAAGCTGTGAGCTGGTCTTTACTGCAAAGACCAGAATGAAACCCACAGCCAAGCTTGGGTATGTGAGCGTAAATGACTTCGTTGTTCTCCCAAGCCTCATTGGAGCTGGGGTGGTTGTTGGTTTCGGGGGAGTTATAACGAGAAGCATAAAAGACACTTTTTGACAATGCGTCCTGCCAGCTATTCCTCCCCACAGCCTTTCTGTTTGGCCATTAGCCACCCGTGCTGGCTGAAGCTCGTTGGCTAATGATAGCAGTGATTTCATTTGCAGTACCACGCTGCATGATCCGTGCGTTCGCTGATGCAGTCCCCTGGCTCCACCGGAACCACCTCTAGCAACTCCCAGCCACCCAAAAGATGACTTATGGCAGCCCCTTACTGAGACATTAAAGATTTAGATCATTATCATCAGCCATTAGAGATCCCCTTGAACAATCTTTCCCCCTTTCCTCTTAGTTAGTTATGTAGCCTCGTGAGTCTTGTGTAAAATCACAAAGGCCCCAGCAATTCACCACATGGGGGATTTCAATTTCAACGCTGCAGAGACACATTATATACTGGGACATAAATGGCATTTGGTGCATATCCAAAGCAAACTATAGCTATGTTTTATGGATTTTCTTTCTTTTTTGTTTTCTCAGAAATACCTTATTTGCAGAATACAATACTGTGTATCTACACAAGTGCCAGTGGCGGCTCCAGGGGGGGGGGGGGGGGGGGGGGGCTAGATGAAGGCTGATGAAGGCTTAGCACCCCCTAAGCCCCCCCACCCCACAAACCCAATACTGATGAAAAATATTGAAGGAATAAATAAATAAAATGTTTATGAATATGTGAAAGACAATTAACTGACTTCTATATAAACCATACTATAAAATCATACTTTTTATTCTGGAAAGCATCTTCAGCATCACAGAAACCCTATCCGTTCACCTACAGTCCTCAGATTTGGAGCTGGAAACTGCCAATGATCTGGTCTGTTCAGTTATCCATAACCTACCGGTAGGTGCAAGTGAATCACGTTTGTCATATTAGTACTATTCATTATTGTTTGTTGCCAAAATGAATTAGCCCCCGCTCTAAAAAAGCCAGCACCCCCATAGCCTCCCCAGTCACAATTCTCTGGAGCCGCCGCTGACAAGTGCAAATTAAAATCCTCTGTGTTATTCAGAGAGTGTAACATTTAAAATGTTTGTGTTTATTCGGATCCATTTTTAAAATGAGAATTTTACTGTTTGGACAGTGCAGTCCCCATAATCAATCTACTCACTATTTAAATCGCTCTATTTTAATCATCCATCCAATTTTATAGTATCAGGTAGATCATATTATGCACGTCTTATTTCCAGGTCTATTTCCGGGGGTCTATGCAGTAATTAACGCCACAATCTTATGCGAAATTGCAATTTTACCCTTATCAATCCAAGTTCCACTCACAATTTACTGTAGGTGGCATTTCAAAGCTTTTATTCCATCATAAATAAAATAAAATAAAATAAAATAAAATGAAATAAAATAAAATAAAATAAAGATGACAGAATAGCGAAGTGAGAAAAAATAAATCCACGAAACGTCTGAATTCCAGGCTTAGAAAGGGGAAGATGCTTTAAAAGTAGGCAATGAGAATGTGAATATTTGTTGTTTTTTCCAAGAGATATCACAGATGTGTACAAAGACAAACATAATTAGACAGAGGTTACAGTGATTATGACGGCCATGCTGCACTCTCACCACTCACCACAACGCAGTGAAAATGGATGTCCTCCTCACTGGCAGGTGAAAACACCTGACAGGTGATTCCATGTGTGTTGGCGGATGCATGTAAATACCTTGGACCAACCAGTCCAAGAAAAACAGCGGGGGTCAACAACAGTGATAAGTGTAGGCTACACCAGGAATTGCCATAACGACTAGATTGGTGCAAGAAAAGAAAAGAAAAGAAAATAAAAGAAAAGAAAAGAAAAGAAAAGAAAAGTGAAAGAATCAAACTTTTTCTGCAGGCTGGGCAGCAAAAGTTTCTGCCCTTTCCTTCACCCTGGCCTTGTGCATATTCTGTATAGTGACAGCCAATCACCTGCTCAGCAATGTGAACAGTATTATGCAGCTTTGCACATCCTTGTCAGGGTGCCTTCATTACATTTCTGACCAGAAAAAAGGGTACCAGGATTGCTGAAGAGAAACAAGATATTTTTTCAGTTTTATGAATCGGGAAGAACATTAATATTAGCAGATGTTCGTGTTCCAATTCAGTTTTGGTGTGAATGGAGATTGTAGACATATGTAACTTATGATGGAGGCATTTTCACATTACCTGTTGCTGTTGCACACCACCATAGTCCAGTGGTTCTCAACCTTTTCAGGCCGTGACCCTAGCATGTAGATCGGCTATTTTCACAGCCGTGTTATACAAAATGTAATGCCTCATCAACTCTTAGTGCTTGTCATGGTAGGGGGGCCCCAGTTAGAATAGGATTATTTTGGGGGTCGCGGCCTGAAAAGGTTGAGAACCACTGTTTTAGTTGATGGCGTTACTACTCTCTTTGATGAGTTGGCTGACTGTGTTGTTCTGTCCTGATTTCCCTGATGTTCTGTCCTGATGCTCTGTCCTGATGTACTGTCCTGAATCCATCTATCCTGATGTGCTTTTCGTGGTATGTACAGTAAGTAGAACTTTAGTTGCCGTTTAGAGGGCTGTATCACAGTGATACAGTATGCATGGCGTGTTTGCATAATGTGCCAGTGCACAACGCACATATCATTTCACCATACAGAGCCTACTCTCAGAGCCTGACTAAACCTGCCCATGTGCCATCATTTCGATGTATGTGGACAGTGATGAGATGGGGGAGGGGGGGCTTTTTGACTATTCTGCCCAGGGCGCTACATTGCCTTGCGCCAGGGCTGTTTGTGTTTAATCAGTGTAATTGGTTGTGAATCTTTGTGTTGCAATCAGCTGCAGCTGTTGATGCTGTACACATACATTCATACATACACACACACATACATTTACAGCTCTCTTATTTTCACAATTTCTGCCTATAATATTTGACAGTTTGGCCATACTCTCTATACACTTAAACTTTATGTTGGTTTGTTTAATGTTGAGTGAGAAAACAAGGTTTCACATTAAGCTAATCATCTGAGGACCCACAAAATAATTTGGGGACCACCCTGGGGGTCCCGACCCACAGGTTGAGAACCACTGCCATAGTCTGTTGGAGTTCCTAGCATACACATGGTTAAGCAGCTGATTAAACAGAATAATAGTAATTTTATATAATCTATAATTTAACAAGTGAAATAAAACGTGGATGCAGGTATTTATATGGATTTTCCAAATGTTGCGATTGCAAACACGTATAACTTGTTCCTGGAATACAGACCACTTTCAGCTCTATTGCATGATTGAGCAGCTCTGCGTGATAAAAGGCGAGGCCTCATCCTGTGATACTTTGTGAACCTGTAAAGGCCAGACATCGCTCCCGAGCACCTTTCAGTTGCACCCCCGACCCCACCCACTTCCCGCTGAATGACGGGGGTAGGGGGGGGGGGTATCCAACTGTTCTCACCAGGCTGCCTGTTAGCTTGCCCTTTCTGCTACAGGTGCAGCTTGAGG
>NC_137815.1:48699911-48764756 GCF_963921795.1 Nannobrachium achirus
CAACAAAATGTTATACTATGTACAATGCAGTAGGAAAAAGACCCCTGATGTAAGGCGAACGAAAGAGGAATTAAAAAGTCCTTAAATGGTCACTTTAGAAATGTGCAAACCTTATGTTGGTTTGTTTACTGTTGAGTGAGAAAACAATATTTCACATTAAGCTAATCATCTGGGAGCCCCAAAATAATTTGGGGACCCCCCTGGGGGTTCCGACCCACAGGTTGAGAACCACTGGTATAGAGTATAGACCCCCGGCAATAGGTTTTAAGTGGTGAAATGTTTTTTCTAGGGATGATTGAATACTGGGGGGGGGGACTACTTTAATCTCACAGGGACACACACGCCTGTTGATAACGATAAAGTTGTCTATGGGTGTACAGCATTACACCTCTGAAAATGACATAGGCCTACCTCTCCAAGTAAAATGTATTCCTTCTGGACAGTAACAGTGCTGCCATGATTCCACTGTTGTTCAAGGAGGATTCACTGTTATTGTCAGAGGAGAGGAGGTTTTCATGCCGTCCATATATTCACTTTGGGAGTTCTTGACATGAAAAAGGTTTTAAGAACTCCTGACTCAGAGGGATTGACTTACTGTAATTTTCTACTTGCACACAATAAAAAAGAAAGCTGACAATGCAGAGTTATAAATAATGGCCACTGGTTTTATACAGTAGCCTATTATGCATTGTTGGAGAACTGGTGGGTTCCATCAGTGGCATTGTAAAACACTTGTAGTACACTTTTCGCCGGTGTGTACGTGCGTGCGTGCGTGCGTGCGTGCGTGCTGCGGAGACGCTGTTACTTATACCCGTAGAGTACGAAGTGACTTGCTATTGTATCATAAAGACATATGCCATGATTTTTGTAACTCTACTGCACCTATAATATTTGTGTCCTTGTATGCATTTCCTTTGTGTGGACATAAATAAATTGTTAAAATGTGTGTGTGTGTCTGAGTGCGCGACCCTCTGTAGGTTGAAACATCTTGTTTCCCTTGTATAATATAATAAAGGCTGTCTCCTCCTTTTTACAATTGAGTGCCTAGATCCTCTGTTCTCAATGTTCTATCCTGTCTGATCCAGGAACACCTTTGATACTTTAAACTTTAAAGTACTCTAAAGGAGACCCTTGTCTTTAAAGAATGATTTTGAAACAAACAATTGCACTGTTTGTGTTGAAAATTAGATGGCCTGCAGCCTGCAGACAGCAACTCTTTCTGCATATCGTCACTGTCGGGCAGAAACCTGGTATCTCCAAGTTTCAAATGTGTACATTCTTTCGCAAAGCAAAGCCCTGCTTCATCATACAAGGCCGTCGCACAAAAGTGGTGAAAACAACAGATCTACAAGCACACAACGCCTCGCGGTGCGAGGCATTGTGTGCTTGTAGATCAGCTGTTTTCACTAGTCTAAATCATTTTTAAAATGATAAAAACAAAACAAACGGTTTTTTCCCGTCAACGACGATATACCATGTTGATTTGTACGCTGATGACTGCCAACTGCGTTAGGAGAAGGGTATAGCCTATAACAAACTTTAAGGCATTAGTCACACCTGAAATGAAAAGAGTGGTGTTAACTCTCCTACTGCCAGATTATTTATTTATTTATTGGGTCTGGTGCCATCAAAAAGCGGCTTACCTTTGCGACGTTATAGTAGATAGATAGACATTTTTTTTTTTTTTTTTTTTTTGATTGTGCAATAGTGCACTTTGGTCTGCCAGGCAGCAGAGGGCGGCGTCATGCGAGAATGAATGTGAATTTGCCTGTTATGTGATTCAGACCAGTCATGGCCACAGAGCCTCACAGCCAGAGAAATCAACAAGGAAGTGAATTGGTCTCCGTTGATGTTAACGCATAATGGATTTTTTACACTATCACCGCGGAAAATGTGTTTACAGTACACGGCGGTGCGACCCCTCATCAGCTTCAACAAGGTAAACGAACGAACGAACGCGAACGAGCGCCGTATTGGCGCGGAGGTCTCTTGAGAATTGGGGCGAACAGGAACGTCCAAAGCGGTATAAGAGTTAAGAGCCCACAGGAAAATTAGTAAAACTGATCACTGATCCACTCATCATTTGGAGGACACAACAAGCTGAAGCTCTTAACTATCATTCAAACCGCAGAGAATGAGCTGGCAATGAGCTGGCAATACGACAATACGATTAAAGGAGAATTCTGTGGTAAATCGCTTTCTTGTTATTTAGCCTCCAAAAAATAGGTCCAGGTGTTTTTTAATCCAAAAAAGCCTTATTGTCCATTTCGGCTGAGTCGCGGCAACTTTATACCGTCCACAACGGCAGCCTCTGGGCAATTCCGCTTATTTACATCACTACTAAATCCTTTTTTCTGTACTTCTCTGCTGTTTACTAGTAAGACGCCTCAGGGCGACATGCAACCTTGCCGCGACCTCGAAATTTAGGCCAATTCTTGGCCAGCAATGTATATCGGACCAGTTACCCATATGACCCCTGGTACCCATATATGGAGATTCATGTACTGTATATGGAGATATGTTGTGAGAGCCCAAACATGCTCAGTTATTCGTTATGTGAAAGTCCTATGACATCTGACATCATACCCTTTTATGCCCATACATGTAAGGTTCCCTGATGTCTTCAATATTAAGCCCATATCTAACAGGACTTCAATATGTGAATGCCCATATATGGAGGCCAAATCAGCCACATACCACACTAACAGAATCCATATATGGCCAAGACAGATGGCCAAGACAGCCCATATCTGCGTGGCTGGTTCTACAGACAGGGATCTTCATGTATGGGCATAAAAGGGTATGATGTCAGATGTTATAGGACTTTCACATAACAAACTGAGTAAGCATGTTTGGGCGTGCACAGCCTATCTCCATTCTGTTAGTGTGACATCACAGTGAAGCCAGAGTGTGATGTCAGCGTGGCAAACCCATTCTGTTAGAGTGGTTCCCCTGACATCACAGTGACATCAGAGCATGATGTCAGAGCGACAAACCGATAGAACCACAGTGTCAGGCGTGACAGAAATACATACAGTTTATTGCGACCTATGGTCACAATAAACACACTGATGAGCTAACATGCAGAAGTTACCCCATGGTAACCATGGTAATGAGATCTGCTGTAAAACAATTCGGTCACGTTCTAAATCTCGTCTTGCTAGACTTCAGAATGGATTCAGTAGGATTCTGAATTATTGTGAGAACGTGACCAAATCTGTTTACGGCCAATTCCAATAATTAACCATGAAACACAGGATATGCAACATACCATACAAAAAAGGACAAGAAAAAAAAGAGAAGAGAAGGGAATATGGGGGTAGGACGGAGGAACACTGCTGCAAAAGTGTAGCTTTCATGTGTTGCCAGAAGCAACTTGCTACATGCTGTGCTGTTCTGTATACATCATCCACTCCATGGAACGCAGCCTTCTTGAGAGATTTAGTGGATAGACCAGTAAGACTCCCTAATAGGGAGATAAGCAACCGTTGGTCGCTTATCTCCACAAATATCACAACCTCCACCTCTCACGTCATACGGGTAGCCATAGTTACACCTGGAATGTTGAATCTCCATATATGGAGATAACCTACGCATCACACAAAGTCTGACCTCGCCAGCCCATACTTGGGCATGGACGACTTATATCTCCATATATGGCCATCTCCGTACGATGACATCACAGAGTCCACAGCTGATGATGTGGCGTGATGTCATACAATACACAAACAAGCCCTATATAAAGGGGCAATTCTCACCAGGGAAGAGAGCATTGCCTGGAATGTTGAATCTCCATATATGGAGATAACCTACGCATCACACAAAGTCTGACCTCACCAGCCCATACTTGGGCATGGACGACTTATATCTCCATATACGGAGATGGCCATATATGGAGATACGATGACATCACAGAGTCCACAGCTGATGATGTGGCGTGATGTCATACAATAAACAAACAAGCCCTATATACTGATGCGATACGATGACATCACAGAGTCCACAGCTGATGATGTGGCGTGATGTCATACAATAAACAAACAAGCCCTATATACTGATGCGGAGATATGAGCAGGGCAAAGGTGTGACGTGTGACGTGTGACGTGTGACCGACCGACCGACCGACCGACCGACCGACCGACCGACCGACGGACGGACGGCCGGTGGAGGTTTTCATAGTAAACTGCTCCCTGACGGTCGCAATGACAACAAGAAAGGGGAGAGGGGAAGAGTGAGATGAGCAGGTGCTCTGCAAAATCAGACGCAGGGATAAATAAACATGTCGGTGGTGTCAGGGGTGTCACACCAAATTCTGGGCCCTGGGTACAACAAGGAATCACTGCGGGCCCCCATGAATGTTCTTCATAGGGGGAACTGGGAGCTCATTATCACGCATTATTTTGTGCTTTAACTATTGAAAAATAGCAGATATGCAAGCTCACAATGCAGCACAGAGTGCCGTGCTGTGAGCTTGTAGATCTGCTATTTTTGAAAAATCGTGAAAAAGTCTTTGAAAAAGTCTTTGAAATACCTATATATGTTTCTATGTCAGTGGTGCTCAAATATTTTCATGTGAAGGACCCCGAAAAGGATATGTATTTGGCCACGGACCCCCATCTAAAAATATTTTGTTCCAGGGACCCCCCAGAAGCAAAATTTGAGTACAAATGTTTGCTTAAAAAACAAATGTATTCAAAGATTTGCACAAATTTTCATGACTTTTCAAAAATAGCAGATCTACAAGCTCGCAGCGCGGCACTCGGTGCCACGCTGTGAGCTTGTATATCTGCTATTTTTTCTGCTATTAAGTGTCAAATAATCAAGGGCCCTCCACCTTGGGCCCTAGTAACTCAGTCCCACTCCCCCCCGGGTGGTGTCGCCACAACCGCGAGCAGCTCGCCGCTATGGTCTCAGCCTCCTCCCATGGTAATGTGTTGTGGCAGACACCTGTCACTTGTGAAGATGCTTGAATTGTGACGGGTGCTCAGCGAGTGAAAGACGCCCATTCAGAGACATTTGTGTTTTAGGATATGTAAAAGAAATTCTCAGGCAATACCTTTGAAGATAAAAAAAAATAGATTTGCCATTGCCATGAATTTGCCTGTCAGTGCTGAATGGCTAAACTCTGCGATGCCAGAGTGAAAGCTATTGCAAAGAAAGGGGTACTACTTTTCAATGTATCTGTTCAAATATAAGATTCATATATATATATATATATGAATCGTTTTGTTTTAAACTGCCATATTTTCTAATGCATTTTGCTTACGTCTGACCAAATACTGATCTAGCAATACTGCAAGCATGTATCGCATCTTTCTACTTTGATGTCAATCCAGCACAGCCAAAAACAGCCACACCCCCTGACAGCAGTGCCCTGAAGGTTAGACTAGATGCTGTGTTCAAGCCACGGGTGCCTGGGGGGACCCTACTGTGGGGTCCTTTGCCAAGCTGAGCTGCATTAGTGTGCTTTCCTTCATTAATTAGGAGGCTAATAACAAGATTAAAGAGTCCCCATTAAGGAAAATAAGGCACACATGTTTGTTAATTACTGTGCTAATGACCTTCTTGCAGTTGCTGTTATCTTGATGGTCTCTCTGGATGAGGACCAGGAGGATGTCATGAACACTCCCTTCTGGAACCTCCTAACTGTTGGAGAGCAACAGTTGGACACAGAGTTGGAACATCATGCATTGTAAATAGGGTTAGGGTTAGTTTTTTTTTGGACCAGGGTTGATTTTCTTTCCGATTTTCGCAAACTGTCGCTACTGGGTCCCTTGCTCTGTCTCTCTCTCTCTGTCTCTCTCTCTCTGTCTCTCTCTCTCTGTCTGTCTCTGTCTCTCTCTCTCCTTTGCCTGAAAAACTTTTTTGCAGAGTTCGGATTTCCCAAACGCAACGAAAAAACACAGCTGTGTGCAACCAGCTTAACCCATTAAGACCTGAGGCCGATTCTACAAACGCCTTCTAAATCGTTTTCATGCCAAGGACCCCGAAATTGATATATATGTGTCCGTGTACCCCCATCTGAAAATGTTTTGTGCCAGGGACCCCCAGAAGAGAAGATTTGTGTTTCAAACACTTTAAAGATCTTTCAAAAATAGCAGATGTACAAGCTCGCAGCGTCGCACAAAGTAACGCGCTGTGAGCTGGTATATATGCTCTTTTTGAGAACGACTGTTCTGATGTCAGCCAAACTCTAACACTTACCCCTCACGTTAATACATTACGGTCATAAAATATGTTGGATTATTATGCACATTACATCCACACAAGAAATTATATTTACCTCCACATTTACTAGACCAGTACCCTTTAGTCACTGGCCCACTCTGGGACCACACAAGTCGGGACTCAGGAACAATCCAAGTGAAGAACGATGCAAGTTGGGAATGCATGGCCCACCCAATACCTGTACCTATACAGTACTTGTACCTAGTAGTACCCAGTGCAGTATCCGTTAGCACCGTTAGATCTGACAATCAATGGGTTATTTATAAACGGGCACCGACCTTCACGGCCTGGAATAAATAATAAAACCTGATAGACAGCACGTGAAGATATGTCTGACTCTACGGTGGCCTCCTGTGACCTTCCCGTTTGTGAACAGAAGATTTATCGTGGTTTTTGAAGGCCTAAATTATTGCTCCATCCCCAGTTAGAGCCGGCAGAAGCTTGCAACCCATGATTAGAAAAGATCGTTATCAATATTTTAATAAGGTCTGGGATGAAAAACAGCTAACCTATCCTTCAAAGCAAAATTATTAACAAGTTATTGGGAAAATGTAATTGCAAATTAAACAGGAGACATCATCTTCTATGTGAGAAGACATTTATGAGTAGCATCATTTTTTATTAATTTCTGTAGTCACTTTCTGCTTTATTAAGATAGGATAGTAGAAAGAAGGACATGATGCAACACAGGTCTCCAACTGGAATCGAAACAAGGATTTGGCGATGGTTCCTTTATGGGAGTTTGACAGTTACAAATGGAACCAAATGGACCCTGTCAAAGTTAAGAAGAGACCTTAAAATGTCAAAGTTACCCTCCCCAACACGACTGAGTCTCGAGATCCTGCACATGAACATTAATACTTTTCATGTTAAAACCTGGCATGTTGGGGACATTGAAGATAGAATAATGGCCAATGCTGCTATTGTTGAAGCTGGACTGAAGAATTCACAGCTGAGGAAACTGCATACCAACATGGGCAAGGTTTGCCAGCGGCACCTTCCTTACATGTTCTCGACAAGCTTCCGCCCAACACTTTTGGGAAATCCTAGTAGAGTTAATGGAATGCTATTTTCGCGTTGTTTTGGTGAGTAAATATGGCCATGGGTATAAGCGATGAAAGAATTATCAACGGGCATTCTTTCCTGCCCTTCGTATCTAACCTAGGGCCCGCCTGCATCAGCCCTCGCCTGCACTTCTGATATGTAGGCCCTCGTTTGGATAACCTCGGGCAATGGCTGAATATCAAGGGGGATCACACACACACACACACACACACACACACACAGTCCACTAGGGTTTTAGTGTTACTTATCGTTGTTGTCGGGTGGAAACCTTGTATGTCCAGGAACTTTACTTTTGTATTTATCATTTAAAAAAGAGTGAAAATAGGTGATCTACAAGCAAACAACGCCTCACACCGCGAGGCATTGTGTGCTTGTAGATTGGCTTATTTTCACTAGTTTTGTGCGACAGTCTCAAGTACACTATGAAGCATGGCTTTACTTCACGGGAAAAAAAACATACAAATTTAAAACTTGGAGATATGAGGTTTCTGCCCGACATTACGGTTATTTTTCCGGCCTCAAGAGGACGTTGTGTCCTCATAAAAAGAAAAAAAGAAGAAGAAAAAAAGAAACAACAACCCTGCAAGCAACTGCAGTGCAAGGAGAGAGAAGAGCTACCGCGGCATGACTGAAATTCATCTGGGGTGTAGCGAGCCTTTAAAGTGTAGTGCCAAGTGCCTGGGAGGACTTCTGGGCTTCAGGCGCCTCCATCCTGTTTATGATTTCACAAACATGTAACTCATTACACATTGCTTTACGCGCTGTGATCCCTGGATCACTCCCCAAACTCTCGCAGATCCCCTAAAAGAAGGCAATTTGTTTTGGTGTGTTGGAGGAAGTAAGACGAGGAAGGAGGAGAGACGCATGTACGAACGTGTGCACGCACACACAAACACACACCTATCCAGACTAACAGCACTCACTCACTCACTCACTCACTCACTCATCCACGCACACACGCACGCACACACGCACGTACACAAATGCACTTGCACCCACGACACGACCCCTACTGCTTACTAAGCAGCAGAAGAAGGTGCAATAACGTAGCTGTTGACTCCGCTTCAGTCTCCCATCAATACAGTTTTTATTGTTCACAGAGAACACATGAAAAACAAGTGAGCAGAGAAAAGCCTCACAGCGTAACTCAGGCTACCATAAGGGACACTGACGGCTCCCTCGAGCCATTTTGTGACAGTTATTTTTCAAAGACAGACATCACAACAAATCCTTTCATGACTTTGTCATTGCCAAGTCTGTCCGCGTGGAAGCAGCTGGAATCTACCAAGTCTGGAATGGAACTGCTTGTTCCTTTGGTTTATCTCGTTTTGTTTTGTGTGTCTGACTTCATGTATGAACCACAAGCAAAGCTTCAAGGAGACAGTGCATTTATTAAAACAGATGAGAAGAAAGCTGCACACCGGAGGCTCTTGTACTCAGGGGCGTCAATTGGGTATGGCAGGGGTATGCAGCTGCCATACCCTGGGTCCAGGGGGGAAAATAAAAGTTACTTTTAAATATAAATCCATGAATGTCTCTTTGTCTATCTGTGCTGGTTATTATGTTGTTAAATTACAGTAAAATATCTACAAATGCAAAATGTAACAAAATGGTCACTTTAACAAGTTATTATAATTATATTATCCACACTTTTATTCTCCCCATCTTGACAAGATGGTATATTCCCAGGTTCCGCAGGTCAGCTGCACAGGTGCAATGCATTATTGTTATGGCGGGTTTACTAACATGCCAAGTGTTGCTGCACTTGAACAACCGTTCAAAACGGGGGGAAAAAACAAAATGTAGACCTACTTCTTAAAATAAATGTATCATGCCTGTTGCTAAGGTATGGCAAAATGACTGGTGTCACCAGTCATGTTGCCATACCTTAGCTTTTTCTGAACTGACGCCACTGCTTGTACTGTAGAATAAGATCCCTGACCAACAAGCTCAAATGAGGTTCCAGATACATTGTCTTACATGCGCACTATGTAGGCTGGGCGATATGGGAAAACCTTAGATATTCGATAACAGTAACAAAGAAAACAACCTATTTGGGAAGCATGATGTCACACTACGTTGTTGAATACCTCAATATATCGATACTACTCATAATATTAGTCAAAATAATTGCAGTATATCGTTTTTAATGTTTGTTTGGCTCTAGGTCCACTGCCTGCCTAACCCAGATAACAAATAGCATATCCATGCATGCACATTGCATATACACATAGAATAAAGAAATGAAATGCCTTATTTCCATTTTCCAACAATGGTTTTATTGAAATGACCACACCTGGTTACAGATGGACTGCTTTTTTGCATGTTCTACGTGCATGCATAGTGTGTCTGTTAATTAATTTGACACATACTGTACACCAATACCTCATTTCAAGCTGTCTTCGTCAGTATGTACTGTGCATGTTGATACCTCGATGAAGGTACATTTTCGGGGGACTGCCCATAAGTCCGAAGGTTCATTAGTCCGAAGGTTCATTAGTCCGAATTTAGTTAGGGTTACTGAGGTTAGGGTTAAGGTCCGTACATACCGCCGGCAAATTGGCGAATAGCGAATTAGCGTATAATTCGCCTTTTGTTTAAAACCTTACAAAGTCAATGGAAGCATCCACACCAAACGCAAATTTAAAAAAAGCGAAAAGGCGTCTGTTTTTTTATTCGCCCTTGTGTTGAATTTAGCGAACATTCGCTGGTGAACTCCTCTCTCTCTCTGTATTAAATCAAGCTCACTCTATCCTACTTAAAGAGAGAGAGAGAGCATGGTCGACCTTCCCTTTGCATTGCTTTTACGTGTCTCTCGTCTGTGTGGCTGCTTGGAAAAAGTACTCGAATGTCTACTGGTAAAAGCATGGTTTATGTATGTTTTATTGTTGATTTAAGGACCAATTATATGAAGATATTGTAGGTTGAAAATGGGTGAAGTGGTCCTTTAAATCTTCTTCAAAACACCCTTTTTGCCACTATTCAGATTTTGTCCAAACTCCTGCTAATAAGTAAACATTATCTCACGGTCTTGTGATCAACATGTATATTTTTCATATTTCACTCCGATTGTCTTTCAAAGTTTGCAGGAAGGGGGCCGTTATGCACAAAATGCCACAAATCATGAACGCAGTGTCCCGTCTCCTCCCAATTTGAGTCACACATTTAGAAGCCTCTAAACCAGGGGTCTTCAATAGAGGGTCTGTGTCCACAGAGTTGCTAAATGGGGGCCACCAAATCTAGGCTATGCGTAATAAGAATGTTTTTTTTACGACATTGATCCCTAGCATTCATTCTGGGGGAACATTATCTGAAAATGGCACATACAAGCTCAAAATTACGCCGCGTGCGTACGTGTATCGTGTCTGCGAGTGGATAATAGATAGATCGATGTTTCATATTCATACAGTTACAATGGAGAAAAACATGTATTACAAGATAATGTGCTTGCCTATGTTTTGTATTCAGTCCGAGACCTTATACCCACACCTCACTTCCTGTGTTCCTTCACCAAGGACAGCAGTTTCATTGTTTCTTGCTATTTGTCTCTCCTTTGCATTCATATCTCTAGGCCTATACACATCACCTTCATAAACTGATGCGAGGATAAAAGACAAACCTTTTTGAACATAAAGCAAATCAAGCAGCACCTTTAGAAAGTTTGCCAGTGTACGGGCTTATTTGTTGGGCAGGCAAAAGTGAAGTCTGCGTGGGTGTATGGAACATCAACATCTTTTGATTTTCCAGTGCTCCAAAAATGACTTATTGATTTTAGAGCGAGAATGTGAACCCCTCTTGTCCATGTCGGGACTGTTTGGTTGTGACTCAGAGGATGAATCGTACCATTTAAAATTCCAAAACAGTGAGATGAGTCTTGAAAAGCCGTTGGGTATTTCGTGGGAAGATATTATGGTTTGCGTTAATCCTTTAAACTTTGGCACCCAACTGCACAGAATGGATGGGGGATAACAGGTGGGGTTCAATCACTAGAGGTATCTGTGTTATCTGCTCTTTTTGCTCCAAGGGGGCTTGGTGAATAATCTCACCACGGATCAGACAGTTGAAAGCAAGCAGTATTGGTGGTAACTGTTTTAGTCTGAGCACAGCTTGCTATTTCTTACATCATACTCTGGAGGCTTGGACACCCCGCCCTGCAGTCAGGGATACAGAGTTGTTATTTTTTTGTGTTTTGTTTTGTTTAGTTCATTTCCCCACATTTTGTTTTTACCAACATAATTCATCCATTTTAAAACGAGCAAAGAACAACACACTTATGTGTTGTTGCTCTGCTATAACTTCATATGATAAGTTTCACAATATCATACGGAATAATCAACTATCACACATCCCATCGCCTTGGTCATTATACGCAGACAACAATGCCAGGGGCATGACAAAGACCTGTGTTGATTGAATATCATCACCTCTCCCTACCCTGTGTTTTCAGTCACATTATTATTGCATGTAATATCATAAGTCGACATGCCTCAAAAATAATTTTAGGAAAAAGGGGGTGATATTGGACTGTCCATTGAAGATTTTGGGATAGGTGTCAATCCTCAAGTAGTTAATCAATGATGCCGATAAACCATGTGCAACACTTTATATCGTTGTTGTCGGATGGAAACCTTGTATAGGCCTATGTCCAAAACAGTTTTGTATTCATCATTTTTAAAATGATTTAAACTAGTGAAAATAGCTGATCTACAAGCACACAACGTCTCGCTTGTAGATCTGCTATTTTCACTAGGCCTATAGTTTTGTGCGACAGTCTTGTATGATAAAGCAGGGCTTTAGCCTACTTTATGAAACAACATACTGTACACATTTGAAACTTGGAGATACAAGGTTTCTGCCCGACAATGACGATAACTCTGCCACATTAGAGTTCAAATCACCAGATTATTATGAAACCAACACAACACAAGCCCCTCTCATTTTCTGAGCAAGCCAAAGACATATCCACAAGTCACCAGTAGGGGGAGCAAACAAGTTGTGCAGAAGACTTAATTAAAATATCTAGAATAATTTAAACAGGCATTCATAGTCAGTCACTTGGAAAGGCCTTGGGCTGGTGTGAGAGAGAAGAGAGAGAGAGAGAGAGAGAGAGAGAGAGAGAGAGAGAGAGAGAGAGAGAGAGAGAGAGAGAGAAGAGCTGCCACCCACGCCATGCATACTATTTGATTCACTCTCTGTTGTCCCTGTGGCCTCCCAGTGAGCTACCTGTGTCCCTGGCCTGTTGTCTGTGTCCTGTAAATACTTACATAATGTACTACCACCAACAAACAAAACAATGCTTTGCAAAACCTCCTCACCATGCTATCTCAAATTATGTCCCAGGAGGAATGGAGGACATAACTTTAAAAGAATTATGAAAATACAAGTGCACAAGAAAAGGTATTTGGGATCTTATTTAGAGAAATGTACACGTACAGAATGTGCCTGTGGTCATTTACTTTTTGACAACCTTATGTCATTGACACATATATATATATATATATATATATATATATATATATATATTTAAGAGTACAGGGGTGTGTGTGTGGGTGGGTGGGGAGGGGGCAGGGCATTCATTTGCACATTAATTGGTTTTCAGTTTTCGAATGACTTTGCCAAACTCTTGGATAAAAACATTAAAAGCATTACAATAATTACTCAACCTACTGTATAGTCTAGAAATATTTTACACTTACAAGAGCAACACCGCACAGTGGCTTAATTCATTTGCAGAGATAATCATATGCTGAATATTTGCCGCACTCAACCAATTCAAAGTCACTACTGCTGTAAGCACTGTAAACCTTCAGAAGTAACAGGAACCTATCAATCAATGTGGAAACTGTTATGGGTAGATTGTACAATTCTGAGAGTTAAAGGAGTAATTCACCCAAAACGTATTTTCTATCAATTACACACGCCTTGAGAGTGTCCGCCCTGAGACTGGGAGGTCGGGGTTCGATCCCCGGCCGGGTTTTACCAAAGACTCTGAAAAATGGGACCCAGCTATTAAATAGTGCCTCCCTGCTTGGCCCTCGCCATCAAGGGTTGGATTGGGGGGTAAGTCCCTGCGACATACTAGCGTCATGTCCAGGGGGTGTACTGGTACATCAAGCTGCCTCACGCTACAGAAACAGGAGATAGGCTCCAGTCCCGCCCTATGGGCCTCATGGCTCGGCAAGGCTTACTTACTTACACACAGGGGCGTCACAAGGGGGGGAAAAGTGGGACTGAGTTGCTAGGGCCCAAGGTGGAGGGATCTTAATTATTTTATGCTTTAACTATTGAAAAATAGCAGATATACAAGCTCGCAGCACTTGTAGATCTGCTATTTTTTAAAAGTTGTGAAAATGTGTGCAAATCGTGTCGCGCTGTGAGCTTGTATTATCTGCAATTTTTCAATAGCTAAAGCACAAAATGTGAGCGAATCCTTGTAGCTACCCAGGGCCCAGAATTTGGTGTGACACCCCTGTGGAGATGTGTTAGTTTTTGTTGCATTCCTGAGCCAATCATTTGAGGACCGACGTCTCCTACTGATCAGCCACCTGCTCATCCAATGATTGGCTCAGGAATAAGACAAAAAACTAAAAAGTCTCCAGGAATTCAAGGCTTCATGGGGTGTGTAATTGATTAAAAAATAATTATGGGGTGAACTACTCCCATAAAGGGGCATTTCACTTGTTATTATGTTTGGGGTCATTTTAACATCTTCTCGGCTTTTGTGAGCATCCCAGACTGTTTTTAAGTTGCCGAACTAAGTATTTAGATATTTGACATTCATTTCATCAGACACCAACACACCTTCTAATGTGTGAGGGGGCCATGTTTATTTAATTCATTATTTTTCATATTATTCTTTAATTTACAATGTTTTGAGAATAAGATATCTCAAAGAATGTCACAAATGTAATCAAATTGACCCAAAAGCCTCGATTTGCTCTCACAGTTAGCGCTCAGGATTTTAGTGTAGCGCAGGGGTCTTCAACGTTTTCAGGCCAGGCAGGGACCCCTATGGCTGGGAGAGTGATGAAGCAGGGACCCCCACTACATATCGTATCAAATTGTGTTGCAGATTTTCATCAGTTTCTTATACAGCACTTGTTTGACAGCACAGTATCATCTGTGTATTGTGTATCTTCAGACATTTAACCACTTGAACTGTCAACCTACTAGTCTCCTCTTCTTTCCCTCTACCAATAGCCTGACACTCAGCCTGAATTGACATTTCGTTTCACTCCATTATTCAGTCTGAAACTGCTTTCATCCAAGGCAGTTTCTGGGATGGGCGTTGCCAAAGAGGCAGTCTTCTGTGATTGGTTCACCGTCTGACCAACACAACAGTAGCAAAGCAGATGACGTAGTGTTGTTATGTGGCATGGCTGCTAGCCTGTTGCTTGCTACTTGCTAACCAAAGAAACAGATTGATATGATCGTATAACCCCACCCACGCTGATCACAAGCCCCGAGAAGAGGGGTGTTGTGCGAGCTTGTATCAGCTATTTTTTGGCTAATGTTCCACTAGAATAGGGACGCTAGGGTTCCAGTGATTAATGTAAAACATGATCCTATATCACACAAAGATTTGGCGGCCCCCCTGTAGTAACTCTGAAGACCCCCTAGGGGTCCCGGACCCCCTGTTGAAGACCCCTGGTGTAGCGTGTAATGGAGGTAGTCTACAGCCACTCACAGAGCTCTGTCATTTTGCTAGCTGCCTCCCCTCTGTGACAGACCACTAATCATCTCCCACCATGAAGCAGGTGAGATGTTTTTAATTCATCTGCCACATTACTAGCGATACCCAGGAGAACCCTCATGGGTGATGACGCTGCAGCTATGCGCAATTACTGAAGTTAACAAGCCAGAAAAGTGTCTCTGCCTGAACACAATATTTAAGACATGTTAGTGAATCCTGCGTCAAAAACTGTGGATGTAAAAAATGCTAATTATTGCTGTTAAAGTAATGTAGGCCTATAGATCATCATATTTTACATTTTTTTGTTTCACTAAATGGACTTCTGAATGCACAGATGTGCCAATGATTGATTTTCACTTTCAAATGTGTTGCTGTAATTCTGCAAATTGTCTTGAGCAAGTGGCAGTCATTATTGGTGCATTTCTATTGATGATGAGCCGCAATGATGGTAGAAACAGAATGTAGCTCCTTGCAAGGTTGCCCATTATGTAGAATTACTACCACTAAATGCTTAGACTTGACAAAGACAAGGCTATAACAGACTCAAGTGCTTACCTGGGGACTGACAGTGTTGGCTAGGTAAAAGTGTACACTTGAACTCACATACACAGTAGGGAGACCACCGCCAACCACAGCAGATGTGCCAGTTACAGTATATTGTATTAATATACTCTACAGATTTGTTAAATTATAATGTCTTGTGCATTCTAATACGTTTTCAGCTTTAATGCTAATTAAATGGATGAACCCTAGCATCCTTCTGGACATTTCATAATAGGCAAACATTTGGCAAACATTGGTAGACTTTATGTTGGTTTGATAATAATTCTGAATAGGAAATTGCAGGTGCAAAAAGACAAAAAGATATTTATTTCAGCAAGAATAATGACAACACATTCCAACCAGAGGACAAAATGCATCGGTGAAGAAGGGCAGAGAGAGAGAGAGAGAGAACAGTGATAGAAGGACAAGATTTACAACAAATACAGAATGAAAGCCTCAACAACTAGTGATCATAGGATGACAGTGTTACCTCTGTTTCAACCAATAACGTGAGGACTTCTTTACAAAGCTGGAGTTGAACCTTGAACCTTTTGTATATGGGAGTGTCACCCTGTAGATGGCGCCGCCTGCCATTTCTGCAGTGTAAACAGTATTGTAAAGTAACATGTAGCCTACATTTACTCAAGTACTGTACTTAAGTACAATTTTGAGTATTTATAGGCCTACTTTACTTGAGTATTTCCAATTTTTTATAATTTTACTCCACCACTTTCTGAGTTTACACCGCAGAAATGGCGGCGGCGCACTCTACAGGGGAGCGCTCAGGAAATTTCCAAAAGGGAGAGTGTATGAATGCAATCAACTGCACATTCAAAATAATAACATAACATATTTTCCGAACATTGGAGGGGAAAAAACAGCTCATCGTGGCCGTGAAATCATAGCGTATACTGCAGGCTGATATTTGTTCTTTCTCATTTCAATCTCCCAACTGTGTGTTCTGTTCAGATGTTCTCAGACAACTCAGATGCTTTATTCATCTTGACATTTTCTTAACCACTTGAGCCCTGGCCTTTTTTGTAGGCCTACAACAAATAGCTAAAATAACAGATATAGAAGCTCACAATGCATCACGATGTTGACTGGCTATTTTCATTATTTTAGAATTTTGTTTTTAAAGGCTGTAAAATCTTGAAAGTTTTGCCCAAAATGCCAATGTAAATGCTGGTTAACATGTACATTTTATAGGCACTCGGGTGGCGCAGTGGTAAAGTACCTGCCCACCACCACAGAGGTTGTGCGTTCGAATCCACGTGGTGCATCCGGCTTTGTCAGGCACATACACAAACACAATTGGTCCATGTTCGGGGGAGGAAGCCGGGCGGGGAGGGTGATATTGGTCATTACATGTGTACTCCTGCTGGCTGGGGCGGCACCTGTCAGCAGGGAGTGTTGGGTGGGAGGAGTTGGACAAAGGCGTTACGTCCTCCTGGTGGGGGCTCCTCACTGGCCGGTGAGTCAGTTGGATATGACAGCAGTGACACAGAAATGTGTGTAGGGAGGAATTAATTGGCATAATGACCAAACTGGGGAGAAAAAGGGTGTACAAAATAATTGTCTATACTCTAAATGAATAAATAAATTAGGAAATGTTTTTTTATGAATGACCAGAGGGGAGGTATCAAATGCAGAGGCATGGACATCCCCAATCACCCCAGAAAATCAAACCCTGCACAGACGACACGTCATCTTTTTTAGCTCACAATCCCTTCTTGACCCTGCCCTGTTTAATTATCCCGGCCATAAGAAATGCAGAAACACCATAGAGTAAACAAATCGACGCATGCGGTCGGAGAAAACAATACACTTTGCACTGTGTATTCCTTACCCCCTCCTTCCACCATAACTATGATGAATGTGGCAGTTAAAACATTAATAGGGGAGAGGGGAATGCTTTCATTCGCTATTTTCTGCTTAAGATAATTGACCCTCCCTCCAATGTAAAGGTCACAGAGAATCAATGGACGTATGAAATATTAATCAGAGTCCTCCATTTGTTTAAAAGAGGATCAAATGACCTTTATACAACATCAAATTGATTATCGCATGCAGAGTGCTTTGGAATAAATCCTTTTTAAGAGACTTCATTCCCGGGGCCATGAGAGCATGCAGGACTTAATACAGCGCTGCATGCACTCATGACCACAACAAACAATGGTTACTTGTGATGGAGACTACAATGAGGGATCAAATATGAATGGACATCAACCCAATCCAATATCTGTAATGACCAAGCATGCTATTTGCATGCTTGTCCCCGCATCATGCAGTGATTTAAGATTGTGTGACCGTGAGTAACTGTGAGTTAGATATTGAAAATGAGTGCCAGAGAGCGGGGAGCCTGGGACGTGCAGAGAATGTTAGAGAGGCAGGGGCTGAAATTTCTAAAAAGGGCCTTTTGGTGGAAATATCGAAAATAGCAGACCTCCAAGCTCAGAAGGCGTCGCCCTGCGACGCGTTGTGATCTTGGAGGTCTGCTATTTTTGGCGTGTGATACCACACTGAACTAAGCATTATCAAGTTCTACTGGAGATGCAGCGTAACGTCATGGATTTCTACACAGAGAGGGCAATTCTTTCAACATGAGATGCTGCATTCAAGTTCAGGAGAGTTTGGGGCTTTGGGCGAGGCAATTCTCTTGAATGCCGCCTTTAGGTATGGCATGGAAAGGGGACCTTTGCATTTCTTTCACCATAGTAAAAACTACATTCATGGTCTGGAGAGGGCACTTTTTACAGATGGGAAAAAGGGCAGATGTCTGTTTGATGTGCACGTGCCTGCCAGAGAGAGGCAAGGGGGAGAGGCAAGGTATAGCGATAAGCTTCTTTCTGTGGCTTTTTAAGCTCTAATTAACAACGAAACACCTCAGTGTTGTTGCCATGGATGCGTCTGATTAAGAAAGCAAGCCACTTTCTCAAACATCAAAAAAAATAATGGGGATTGTAATGAATAATATTATCCATACATCACAGTCATTATGCAAACTTTATTTAAATATAAAACATACCGAATAAAATGTCACACCTTGAAAATTAAACGCCTGCATCCTGAAATCACATGCGGGACGAGTGCGGCCTAGCGCTGCATACTGAGGGATTACGGGCTCCGTAATGGAACAGCCTTTCTCTCCCTCTAACATTTGATACAGTCACTGTTGCACATATTCTCATATATTAGTCTATTACCTCTAGGCCAACGCGTGTCGCCGGAAGGCAGCAGCCGTTGCCATGCTTGTCTGTAAGCTATTCAGCTGTGGGATTACAGCGAGCTACAAAGTTAAACGAGGGCACAGACACAAAAGGCAATGTGCCCGATTGGACAGATACCGATTGCCACACCTCTCAACATCGTTAGCCATTGCTAAGATGGAGGTAAACTATCAGAGAGAAAGACAGAGAGAGACAGAGAGAGAGAGAGAGAGAGAGAGAGAGAGAGAGAGAGAGAGAATACTGTTCCCTGTGTTTGGATGATTTAAGATGCAGCCGGCAAAGAGGGCGTACGCACACGAGGGAAGCTCTGGTTGGTGATTGACATGAGTGACCTCAGTGAAATTGAAAAAAAAAAAAAAAGAAAAAGTCCCAGATCCAGAAATGCACTGCCTTAAATCCTTGACCTTTCAGTCTTATATCCTGTGAAATGGGCTTCTATACTCCTTCCAAAAGGAATGGGATGATTCTATGTTTATGCATCGGTCTTACACAGTTGCAGACAGTTGTTGCATTTGTTCAGGCAGCCAAGCCTAACATATAGCTCTGAGCACAATTTAATGCAACGGTCCAGTAGGAAAAGGGAGCTAATATTTACAGAAACGTTTTCCTGATGTGTCTGTGTGTGCGTGTGTGCGTGCGTGCGAGCGCGTGTGCGTGCGTGAGTGTTTTAGATAGGTTAATGAGGGTCTGGAATCAGAAGTTAGATAGGAACAGTATAAGATACAGCACAGGTGATGAGACACATTTAACCACATACGGGTACCTATTCTCGGCATGGTCTATTTTCAGTGGAAATATCTACGAGTGCTGCGTTGTGACACATTGTGAGCTTGTAGATTGGCTATTTTCAGCGTCTATTTATATTTGGTGTAGACTATAGGGAAAAAGGTATAAACCCCTGCTTGGTCAACTGAGAATAGGATTTCACATTCACAGCCAAGTTGTAATTAGGTACAGTACAATACTGTATGTATTTACATTAAGTATGGCACTTTCCCTACATGGCTGAGCCACCAGCCGAAATCTTTTTAATTCACACAAGGATATGTTCTAGTCTTTGTGCAAGAAAATTGACTTAAATTACAATATATTACCCATGATGGATACAAAATGTTTTAATGGTAGAGCTAAACTCTGAAGTGAAATGGACATGACTCTTATCATGAAAAAGAAACACAGTACACAGTAAGATGTCATACCTATTTCATTTTGTGTGACAAGCCTAGGAGTCAACGGATATCTGAAAATCCCTTTCCCAAACATTCATTTGCAGGCAAATCACCCGTGGAGGCACAAACAGGGGAATAACAGAGATAATGTGATGCATGATGTTGTCTTGGGCTTACCGGGGAAAATGGCAGTGAGCCCCTGAAACCGTCTCTGCGATCAGTGCATCCCCCCCCCCCCCCCCCCCCTCCCCTCCAGCATTGAGAGAGGGGGAGAGAGAGAGAAAGAGAGAGAGATAGAGAGAGAGAGAGAGAGAGAGAGAGAGAGAGAGAGAGAGAAGATCATAACCACCCAAGGAGAGTTTGAAAACATAACCATTGATTAAAAAAAAACTCCCATACCTGCTGGGTGAAGTAAAACAATGTGCAAACACAGCAGCAAGATTCGTGAGCTTCTGTTGATAGGAGGAGGTTATCAAATGAAACCCAACCACCTTAAAGACCATTGTATATACCCCTGCTCTGCCTGCATGTAACCTTGAAGGATGAAAACTCCTTTCACTTGTATTTTGTTACCGATTGTATTGTACTAGAAATTCACGGCCGCTGTGCGGCCGCTCAATTCTAGACCTCACGTTGTTGTATAGACTGATTGATTGATTGAAGAGTTTAGCACTGTTTGCTATAGAAGACACAGTTACAATACACAACATTGCCACACACACACAGTCCCATTCCACAACCCACCGCCACCCGTGGGTCGAGACCCAGTGCTTGGGAAACAATGCTTAAAACATCATACACACACAGTTTTTATAGACGCTGTTTGTATCTGTCGCTCTCTATCTCCGAGGCATTAACGCACACTCACTCACTCACTCACACACGTGACGCGAGCGAGTGAACTGCTTGCCTAGTGCGATGTAGTTGCCCAAACTAATATGATTTGAGCTTTAGCCTACATCTCATTAAACCTTAATATGCAAACCTACAAGTCTGAGGGACTGTTTGTTTTGTCTTGTCATGATGGTGCGCAAGGAAGGGTCGGGTGACTTGCCTACAATCGTGTCCAACTTTCACAACCACATCCATTGCTGCGCTCAGAATGGTGCTTAATAATATCCACGTGATTCCACGACTATTAGGAGTTCGGATCCCTGTTTTATTATCGTCAACTGGGTCCGGTCAAGCCCCCAGAACCCAGGGCTAGATTTGAAGCAACCCCGATGGTGGCCAAAGTTGGAACTGCAGCCTAGACGCGCATTTTGGCCCCGCCCCCTCCACTCCAGACAATCCTTCCTCTGAGCGGAGAGCAGCGTGACGTCATTTGTAGTCTCTAATAGAGACCAATTTCCCCCAGAATGCACCTGGATTAGCTACATGCTAGCACGTAGCCGTTGCTTCAAAACGCCACTGAGCACTTGCATTGAAATGATAGTGGGGGCGGGGCTGGTCCGCTCTCTATTGTTTATATACTCTATGGGTCCGGTTTGGTGTAGATTACAAATGTTGCTGCAGGCCCCATAGCCTGGGGGGATGGGTGAGCGAGCCAATGAAGGGCGGTCACCATGGCGACGGGGGGCGAATCGGGCTGGCTTAGGCTTCAAACATGTCCGTTTTGTGGAGGCTTCAAGCATGTCCGTTGTGTGGAGTGTGGGCGTGGCTCTTAAAGGAATGTAATAATAGATTGTGTACACTTCTGTTTTGGCAATGTTTCTCATGCCAATAAAGCCCTTTGAATTAAAATGAATTGAATTGAGAAGAAAGAGAAAGACAGACAGAGACACAGAGACAGACAGAGAGCGAGGGAGAGGGGGTAGGGGGTTGCAGGAGATGGGAGAGACGAAAAGAATACAGCCCTAATACTGTTCTTTCTATCTGAATGAAAATCAGGTTTCTCCCTTCATCCCAATAAAGTCTTCAGGGAAATGTGAATGTTAGCATACTCCATCTGCCTTTCTCTCTCTCTTTCTCTTTTCTCCCTCTCTCTCTTTTATGTGGTGGCCCGCTAACGCATCACCGATGGATCATAGCTGAACAAGCAAAACTAAATGTTTATGCTGTCTCCGACTCATCACAGGTGTTTATACACAAAATATGAGGTGGTAGAAACATACTTCCAGTGGTTAGGGAAAGGGAACGGTACACACGTGTGCAAGTAAATAAGATATAGCCTACATAAAAGTCCATGAATTTCTGCCAAAACAAATACAGTCTAGTTCATATCCTGGTAGTCTAACTCCGTTGTTGTTTTTTGGAACAACCAGAGCTGTACTGATTGTTTTTGGTCAGCTTAATTCATCATTGCAATGAACCTAGACATTGTACATTTTGCTGCAACAACTTGCTGGTGATTGTGGTGAATGCTTTCAGAATTTAAACAAGCCAATGCACATGCACGAGGATGGACACAGAACAAGCATTAAAAGCTTGTTTCTAAGTAGGTGAAATACATTTTCACCTTCTTGGACTTTTCTTAGACATACAATGTCCTGATGATTAGTGTTTAGAGTGTCTAATGCTAGTATGTTGGCCATCAGGACCAGTTGACAGAGGGGACTCTATTCTATGTTGATCTTTTGAGGGATGTGTAATGAGAGGATTCTGGGTCACTTATTTTACTCAGTGTCAATTTCTTCAGCAAAGTGTAGAATTTGACTGTAGAAGCAGCATTGTCAAGAGGTGTAACTCAATGGGTTGTGATACTGTACATTGCTGTAACCAGTCTTTTTCACAAGAATATGATAATATACAGGAAAACTGAACTGAATACAAATAATGAAACGTGGAATAAAACATAATCCTCTATTTTGGTGTGCTAATCTTTTTTTTTTTTTTTACATCTATTTTTCTATCTAGAGATTATCTAGAGATCAATTTTCCTTTGATACTTTAAAAGAAATAAAAAAATAACTACTTTAAAGTGCATAAAATATTCAACATTTCTCAGGCGCGTTATGCAATTTTTCAATGTAACATTTTTGTCACTGACTGACCCATATCTAAATATATTTGTGCGCCTGTGTTTTAGTTTCCAAAATATTTTCAAATGTACACACGCTATGTATTTGAATGGCCATGATATAAGAAATGCATTTTCTTTGTCATACAGTATAGGCTACTTACAGTACATCATATACTGTATGTAGCCTACTGGTAAAATGGGGCAAAATACTGTACATTAAGTAACAACATAATCCATTGAATATTATTCTCAGCTCTAGATATTTGTAGTCCTGGCTCCAATGCTCATTTGATCATTCACATTTTGTGTGTTTGCCAATTTTTACTACAGAGAAATTCATATTGAGAGCTTGGCGAGCCAGTGATCCATACTGCAGTCCTGAAACAAGCACACACATTATGAGCCAACTGTAGCAATAGCCAAACTGTTGTATTTCACTCCTAGTAATATTTCACCTATTAATAGTTAAATTGATTCTACCAAAGTAACACTATATCCTCATTTCAGAGCTTGAAAGTATCAAGATATCTCAAATTAAATGACACTCCAAGGTAATGTCCGTAGTTCGGACATGCTCAGCTATGACGTACACCAACATTATCAGCTTTTTGTCCCTGAGAAATATCCCTTTAATCAGTTCACATATAGATTTATCTCTGGACAGTCATCTGGCAAGCTCTCCTACTGTCATTGACTTTCTGGCCAAAGTGTAATCTTTGCACCTCCAGTATGTGTGTTGCTCTTGTGCCAAGGTCCACATTGTCTAAATGGAATGGATAATACAGCGCTGATAGCATTTGTTTTAGTCCATTAATCAATTACATGTTTAGCAGAAGTAAACAGTTTAATGCCATCTTTGACCTTGGATTAAATTATTCACATGCCACTAATCTGTCATTCTATGTATTATCTGTATTCTAGTGTGGGTGTAGTTGTAACATTGAAATTGTTAAGTAGGCCTAAATAATACACCAGGTGGACAACATTATCTGTGGTGTATGAACTTAAAAAATCAATCTAAGACACATTAAGAGACACAGGGTGGACACAGGGACCTAAAAGCCTTTCCCACTTTCAGCAATACCTCGGGACATGTCACAATTGGCTAACATTCGGGACAAATAGACGATCTACATGTTCACAATGTGACGCGTTGTGAGATAGAGTATGTTGGCTATTTTCACAATTTGAAACACAACAACATTTAGGGTTTAAGTGGTTAAAGTTGTTCCATGAGCAAAAGGTGCACTGTGACACAGCTGCATGTGGGACTTGTGGCGAAACTCTCACATTTCTCTCTCCAGTGCACAAGTACACGGTGGCAGAGGGGAAGGTAATGAAAAACATGCACGCAGGTCCATGTGGACGGGGGTTCAGCGGACCAGATGTCGATGGTATCGCCAGGTTTCGCTCCGTCTGTCATGCATGCACAGTCTCTATTTATAGGAGAACGCGCAGGAGGTGGGGGGTGGCCTTCCACTCTCTCCCTTTTTCTATTCCCTCCCCATCCGTTCTTACAAGCCAAATTGCAAGCTCTTTCACAAGCCCCTCTTCTGGGGATGGTGGATGTATGGTGGGGTGGAGGCGGGGGGGTCGCTATTGGTGGAACAACCTGGAAATATGCAACCTTCTGCACTGAACCCCGAGACACAGAGGCACTGAAGTGATAAATGATCAGCGATATCACCCAGGTTCAAATCACATTCCTTCTCTTTCCTTTCCCTTGCCACGGCCACAGACTCCAGCAGGCTGCGGTTGGAATTACCTTTCCTTTAGTACACACATTCATGAGGAGACTCCCCTGGTATAGCACTGATAATGACATTTCCCTGTAAATATGTATGCTACGGCTGGTAACCCCACGTGAACCTGCTATGGAGAACTCTCAGTGAGATGGAGTGTCTTTTACAAAGTGAGAGACCTTCTTCAAGATTCATGCCCGAGAATGGCACCTGCATGCTGGAGCGCCGCATGGACGACAAAACAAACATGGTATGCTTTTGGTCAATATATTGGACGAGTTGGATCATGTTATGGTGATTGTATTTTATAAATTTACTCAATGCCTTTTATTTTATTCTATCTTTCTATATTGTTATTTATGCAAGTCGGGAACGATGCAAGTTGAAAATGCATGTCCCAACCATAACAATGGGTTATGCCCAAGCCCCCAGAACCACGGTAGAGCATTGAAGCAGCCATTAGCCTAGTGGTCATATCTGGAACTGCAGTTAAACCGAGTTAAACGCTACTGCGCGTGCGTATGCTAAATGCTAAGGCTAATGTTTACCCTAGTGCGCCTGCTCAGTGCCACGGCCAATTACATTTTTTGGTCTCTAAGTCTGGCCAACCAATCAGCGTGCAATATACAGTATAGATACTTCCGGCAGTCTTCCAGGTGCTTCAAACGCCACTGAGCAACTTACATTGAAATGATAGCTGGGGGCGGGGCTGGTACGCTCTCTATTATATATACTAGAATTTCGGGCCCCCTTCGGGGGCCCTCAAATCTAGAGCTCGGGCCCCCTCCGGGGGCCCTCGCGGTATACCAGCAATGAAATGGATTTGTAATGGGCAAATATGGGTAGTTCTTTTTTTGAGAAAAAATAGTTTTTTGAGACAAAAATAGTTTTTTGAGAAAAAAAAAAGTTTTTTGAAAAAAAAGATTTTTGAAAAAAAAAGTTTTTTGAAAAAAAAAAAGTTTTGTGAAAAAAAAAATGTTTTGGCCTAATTGTGTTATTATTATTACTATAATAGGCCTGCCAATGTTTTATTTTCATTATTTCAATGTTTTCATTTTAGCAACACACACACACACACACCCCTACACACACACACACACACACACACACACACACACACACACACACACACACACACACACACACGCACACACACACACACAGACAGACAGTATGTTGCTGTGAAGAGGTGAGTGGGCCGAACTCTAGATGTGAGTGGCCCGAAGGGCCGCCAACTTCTTGTAAGATACAGGCTCTCGGCTAGCTAGGCTCTCGCTGCGCGCCCGTCACTGCTGAAGCAAACTGTAACCTGATACTTTCGTGACGAAAATTGCGTAGGAGAAGCTCTGGGGAAAGATTTGCATAGTAAAGCCACACATTACTTTTCTACAAAGTGTACATCTTGCGAATACAATAGGTTCAGGAGAAGCTGCTAGGAACATTGGGGTAAAAATGCGCGATTTTTGTGCAAAAGGTGGAGTCTTTAGATGCAGTGTAAATGTGATTCTATCGCGCAGGATGCTTAAAAATATTTAAAGAGCGTCGCTGTGGGTTATGGCTGCTGAGATACTCTATGGTTATGCCCATAGACTGTAAAAAAGAGATGTACAAAGCTATTTAGCAGGCGTGTGCATGCCACCATCTTTCTACATCATGTCCTGAAAATGGAAATGGTACCATGATTCTATTGGTTGGGACAGAGCGGGGGGGGGGTCAATACATGATATTGGTTGGGAGCTTCAAGCTAGTCACACTCACGCCCCTCCTATGGCATACGCTATTTTATCATCAATTTTAAAATACATGGGACCATAATTTAACAAAATGCATATCAGGGTGATTGAAAGAAGTCTTTAAACTAGTGACTGGAAGCATAAAGTATTTATGTCCATGTTTATTAAGGTAATAAAAGCAAGTGTAAAGTTTGGCAAAAATCGATCCACTTGGATGGAACATAATACTTTTTGGTACCAGCAGGGGGGGAAACAGCAAAACTAGCGGCCATTCATATGAACGTTCTCTTGAAGTCTCTTCCTACTGTACATCGCCTCAATTTGCAAGCCGGATACTAAGCCCTTGGTTATGCTTTATACCCATTGTATCCGTTGTCAGAATACCCATTGTACCTCTCTGTCTGTCTGTCTGTGTCCCTATACCAATATATAATGATTTCTGTATCTATATGTCTGTGTCCCTTTTATGCCTATATATTCTGGAACCGGTGCCCGGAGTAGACCGGTAGTCCTGGCCGGTGCCATCATGGGCAGTATCATTGATTGATTGATTGAATACTTTATTAGACACTTTAGGCTGAAAGGATAACACAAAAAAGTCCTGGGAACTGGTTTCCTTTGTGGTCCTATGTATTCAATTCATCAACATAACAGAATATTAACACATTAATATATGTCATCAACGAATACAAACAACTGTCATGTCAGTATCATGCCAGTATCATGGTCTGTATCTTGTATTAGTTGTAGTAGAAGTAGTAGTAGTAAAGTTATATTTTATTAATAAGAGTATGGTCAATCATTTCACCCAAGTATTTTTCTCCCAATGTAATTGTTACATTGTGCGAGGCGTTGTGTGCTTGTAGATCTGCTGTTTTGTGTGACGGCCTCGTATGATGAAGCAGGGCTTTGCTTTGCGAAAAAAATCATAATAACTGAAACTTGGAGATACAAGGTTTCTGTCCGACAGTGCCGATTTACTTTGTTGGCCGCCCAGCCCCCAAAATGGAACGAAGGCCGACATTTTATTTTTTTATTTTTTCCTAATGGATCGGCCAGGAATTAACCGGCCGTTCGGGAGTTGTCCCGCTTTTCCCAATGGCCAGCACGTCCCTGCCTACTACTGTAGCTCACATGCCAGTGAAGAGCTCCCACAGGGCCTTCACCCTATTCCTCACCACCTTAGCAGGCACTGCCCCAGCCTGTTGGAGTTACTGGTGCAGCTAAAAAGAGCACCCTCTATGAACCAGCTTGCACGAACATGGCCAATTGTGCTCATATGGACGCTCGACCGAGCCAGAATAAATAAAGTTACTAGGTGTATTATTGTATGGATTACGCAAAGGTAGGTATTGACTTACTTGACAATGAAAAAACTGAAAAAATTTTAAGTTAATTTTAAGGCTTACTGACCCCACTGAAATGGTTTAATATTAGTGCAAGCACCTCATTCCCCCTGCTGACCTTCTGATCATTTGGAACGCACAGTGCAGGGCAGAAACAGGCTTAGACTGTGCTAGATAAGAACCTGCCCGCTACCCCCTCTGAATAGAATTTGGTTGTCTCAGCACTTCACGGAAGATAGAAGACTTAACATGTCACATTGGGATTACAGTTCACCAGACTTTAATAAAGTAACAGCGTGTTTGCAAAGTTCATACGAGCTTAATGTAGGAAAAAGGTACATGTTGTTTAAGGTGTCAATTAAATTCTGGTGAGGATAATGATTGTCCTTGGATTACCTTTTGTACTGAAGATAGATAGCAAAAACTAAGCAAAGATCCACTTCAGTGATGATTTTGATAATGCTCTGAATTCTAGACCATACCATTTGTCGCTGTTTCAGTCAACCAAATTTATAATGCTTAATTATTCACCAATAAGAGCTATTAATTATATTTTACTCTGCGGGGCCATGGGATTTGCGTTCATGAAGATGAGTTACATAATGTAGCTTGACATTACTTGAACAAAGAAGCGCCTTTAAAGTGGATGAAGCGTTGGCTATTCCTAGATCCTGTCATGTGACCAAAGGCTACTACATCATTAGTGTCATTTACAACCCTCCTTAATCCCTGCGGATCGTCCTCCATATCGTCTTTTTAAGTATGGGGCACCCTGCCGATCGTCTTTTGAATCTGCTTTTTTATAAAAAGCAATTTTTTAGATTTTTTTTTTATATTTTTTGCGGAAAAAACGGCCATTCCTACCATTTTGCAACCTGACGAATTAGTGTGCAGAAGAAGAACGAGATCATGACGTAACCTGAATTGCAGGATCTCTTCTTTATTAGCATGGCCTGGTTAGCCATAGCCTACAATGCAAACAAAAACCATATCTCTGCTTCAGTAGGTCGGATTTTGATTCAGATTTTAATGCCGTGGGCGTGTGCATCTGATCGTTTGCGCAGTCGTTAGTTTGCACGATCCGGCACGTTGATTTCTGCCATCCGCTTCCATTATAATCCTACAAGGCGGGGAGTTGTTTAGGCTCTGATAGCAGACCTAACAAGGTCGCTCCAGTGTTATGATAGACTTATAGATGGCGCTCTCTAGTGGTGGATTATAATCAGTGCTGTGAAATCTCTTTAAATAGTATACAAAAATATACAATATTTCTCAGCATTATGAGTGCACAGCCATTTTTTGGGGTTAGCTGGGAATGTGTTAAATCCTTCTCTCTTTTCTAGGAAAGTGTTTATACATTCTTAAATACTTACTGTAAGTTACAGGGTTTTATCATTTCACTTCTTGTCATTTCATAGCTTTTAAACTTCATTTTATCCCCTAATGTTTTTATGATCCCTGTTTTGTTTTGTTTTGTTTCTTTTCTTTTGTATCTGCTGTTCCCTGTGTTATTTGTTGCATTTTCCATCTGTTGTTCTTTATTTGAATTGGTTTTATTTAATTGTTTTCTTTCTGTGAAGCACTTTGAAACCTTGTTAAGAAAAGTGCTAAATAATGTGTTTTTATTCTTATAAAAAGCACCTGCCTTTTGGCTCATGACAACCTACAGCATCCGGCCCTTACTGCCCCCCACACTAGGGGTGGGACGATTCAGTTACCTCCTGATACCTAAAGTATAGGGTGCTGACTCGATTTATATGGCGATTGTTAATTATATTGCGATTCTGCGATTCAACGATTGTTGCGATTTCCTTTTTTATACTAGAACTGGGTTCTTCAACAGGGGGTCCGGGACCCCTAGGGGGTCCTCAGAGTTACTACAGAGGGTCCTCCAAGTCTTTGCGTGATAGAAAGTTTTTCCTTTTTCAAATTAACCTAGCGTCCATATTCTGAGAACTTGGGCCAAAAATATACTATCTACAAGCTCAAAACGCCTCACGCTGTGAGGCGTTGTGAGCTTGTAGATCAGCTATTTTTGGCAAAGAGGTTTGTTGTAGATGGGGAAAAGAGCAGACAAAAAAATTGAAAGGTACAAATTTGAAAGGTCAAGTTTATTAAATATTGACAGTTCAAGTGGTTACATATCTATCTGAAAACACAAATTGACCTGCATCCAAAATACACAGATGATTGTGCTGTCAAACAATTAAACTATATGGAATCTATGAAAAGGTTGTGGGGGTCCCTGCTTCATCTCTCTCTCAACTAAGGGGTCCTTGGCCTGAAAACGTTGAAGACCCCTGTACTATAGACCATTTTAAAACAATTATAAACAATATAATTAAACCCGAAAAGTTATTTCCGCTCCTGACCGGATCAGAAACCTGAAAATGGTATAGATCCCAGGCTATCCCTTACTCGTCCTTCATCTTTTACGTTTGCTCCCCTCTTCCTTCCCCGCCCTCATTCATTTTCCCCTCGTCTTCCACCCACTTTTGCTTTCACTCTATCCCCATCTCCATTTCTCCCCCTCCTTCTCTCTTTTACCGTCTCTATTTCTATATACATTCCATATTTCTGACACTTACCTTGAGGAGAAGCACACCACTTGGCAGAGGAGTGCACAAGCAGGCAAAAAGAGCAGGAATGCAAAGATGATGAGTAGATATGAGGTCCCATAGGACATTTCAGAACTGCATCAGCCTCCGCTACATCGCTGACTGTGTGTAATATCTAACCTGATAAGTGTGCAATGCCTCAACCCGTTTAGCCACTACAATAAGGTTGGACTTACCAAACCCTGTGCTACATTTAGCATACCTGCAGTGTTGTTGCATTGTCCCATAAGAAAAAAAAACTTGACTTCACTTTTAATTGTGAATCTTCGGTTTGGCCCTTAGAGGATTACCTGGGTATTCACTGATGGGGGAAATGAAGGAATTTCCTTCTCTTTGTCCAGAAAGGAACTTGGAGTGCTAATTGGCCTCTTGCTGTGTTTGTAGGGCAGGGATGATGCTTCACTTTGCTGTATTCTCTTACCCAGTGATTGCAGTGGAGAGATATAGGTGACAGTCGAAAAATAATTGTATAATTCATAAGGGTTTCTACAACATATGAAATGGTCCTGAATGTGGAAGAAAATAGAATAGCTTTCATTGGAAATAGACAAAATCCATTAAAAATAGATTGTTTACAATTACAGGATAATATATAAAAAGGTGTGTGAAACCCGTCTTGGAATGGAATACTTTTCAGCTATACAATTTACAATTATGTTTTTCCTGTCCATCTTCTCGTTTTCTAAAATAATTGAAATTTGTAATAATGGTTTCATTTTTTTTTTCTAAAACTTTAGCAGCGCTCACTTTCTTTTGAAGTATAAACAACACATTAATCACTTCTAGAAGGTCTCTGAAACCAATCTCAAAGGGTTGTGTCCAATCGACAATTGATTCATTGGAACACTGCAGAAGCCTTTGCAGTCCATGGTGTGAACGCTATGCAGTCCATAAGCCTTTACAGCCCAGGCAGCAAAATAATTACAGTTCACAATAAAGCTTGTTCGGGACTCGACCATTTAATAAAAGCAGACATGTTTTAATTGGAATTCCAGCGAGAACAACATTGCTTATACGATTGCTAATTATATGTGCTATGTTTTAATAACATCCTAGTGTAAAATGCAAATGCAAATTATTTCACATTACCATTAGTTGTGATTTGCTTGAAGATTCATTTGACCATGGTCTCGGTTGTATAGGAACCGAGATGAGGAAATAGTTTTACCTATTTGGGCAGGCAGCCATTATTGCACAGCACACGGCAGGGCCTGCGTGCTTGATGGATTTCTCTCTACCAAAGAGTCTGAATTACTGCCCTGTAAGAATCTCTCATGCTTAGTAACATTGTTTAAAATTCATGGCACCTTTTACAGCTTGATTACCACAGAGAGCCATATAGGTACAGACATTGTATTTCAGCATGCAGAGTTGTTAGCTTATTGCCCACTGTGAAGAATAGGTGAGAGTTGATGAAATATACATTTATTTATCCGGCGTAACATCTAGGAATACATCCATTTTCCCAGTTAATCTTTCGTTCATAATGGAATGCTGACTTAAATTTATAGTAAACTATCATGCTGTTACGTGCTGTTCATTCTTCAAGCATGAAAAACAAAGGTCTTAGGTATTATAACAATGTCAGTGTACTCTATACAGTACCTCAACTGATAGCGGTTTAATGTGAAGTTCCTATAGTGACATTACTGACACTGTGATTCACAGTGAATCTGTGATTCAAATAATGCTCCAACAGCAAGAGGTGTGTATCCTCTTCAGAAAAAAACAAAAAACAAACAAGAATGTTTTGAGTTTTAACAACATTCAAATGAGTACTGTTATCTTCTTCAATTATCTTCAGATTTCAACGTAAGCCACATCAATCCTATTAGGTATAAATGTTGTATACATTAATTTATAACCAAATGTCTTTGATTTACAGATGGCGTTCAGCTCTCACAAACACCTCTAAATGTTCTCTATCTGCTTTTTTCATGAACTGTCACCAAACAGCACGTTAAATCTAATCCCAGCACAGCTGCTTGTGTTTATCACCCACATGTACAGTTCATCACCAACCGTGTTAACCACGGTGTGCTGAGAATCACAACAACACATCAACTTTGCTGTGACCATACTTTTTCATGTGAAGGACCCCCAAAATTGTATTTGTATTTGGCCGCGGACGCCCATCTGAAAATATTTTGTTCCAGGGACCCCAAGAAGCAAAGATTTTAGTACAAAATGTCAAAAAAGCTAAAACAATAGCAGATCTACAAGTAAAGAAATGATGTGCTATGAGCTTGTATCTGCTATAAAATAATGGTTAAAGGGGTTAAAATCTAAAATGACACGGATGCATTCCTGGTGTGCAAATGTAACATTTTGGTTAGATTTGTACACGCTGAGAGTAGCAAATGGATATATAAACGTATTATTTCACGGTGTAGAAGCAACTTGACCTCAATGATTGTTTTTAATAGAAAGTGGATAAATACAATGAAGGCTAATTTCTGTGATCAATATTCTTCCCTGCAACCAAACCAAAGAGTGTGTTGTGCTTCGTTATCAGTTGAATTCCTTGGACAATAAAGTCCTTACACAAGTGCAAAGCAAAATTTAAAACATAATTGTTGTAAATGCAGCACAGTACAATTTTTTCCTTTCTTTCTCTCACTCTCTGCCATTTTATTTTGAATACAGTAAATGTAAGAAGAACTTCAGCAACACAAACAAAAGCCTTAGCTGATTGAATATTAACATCACATGTTACATTGAATTCAATAAAGCCTCCAGATGGCACTCAAACAAGGAGGGGTGCTGAGGTATCTGCAGAACACCATCCTGTATGGAAACGCAAACATTCAAAGAATCGCAACAAACACAATAAGCCAGTGCCAGCTACTAAGGTTTTCATTCTAAACAATGTTAGGCTACACCAAATATTACTCAATTTGATTCCACTCATCTATCTAAATATTTGGTTAAAACAAACATAGTTGTTGTTGTTTTGTTAAAGCTCTATTATTCAGAGAGTAATAATTACTATTAGAGTGTTTAGTGACTGGGGTCTTCCCGTCTCTCCATCTCCTTTATAAACAGAAAATACTTTTTCAGGTGGGTTGGCAATTTGATCAAATAAAAGAGCTTGAGAGACACGGAGACCGTCTGTTACTGCATAAACACTAAAGAGGGTATGTGCCTGACATCATCATCATACCCAGAAGTTATATGCAAGAAAAGTCCTATCTGATTGCATTAAATGACGTTAAACTCACTTCGCCACTCGATTTGCCATTCACTTTATGCTTGCGCAATCAGATCAGAATATATTTAACATGTATTTTAACTAAAGAAAATCCCTGACTCTACCTTTAATGTAATGATGTAGGCCTAATAATAAAACAATTATGGAAACACCAAGTTACCAAGTTTTAAAATTACTTCTAACCTGAAGAAATAAAATAATAATAATTTACCAGGTGGGCTTAGTTGAGCAGTTTTCTCAGTTCAGAAGCTTCGGCAGCCATTTCTTCCTCGGTTCTCCACTTGGAGGGAACATCCTCATCTTCACGATCGTGCTTCTGCAGCTGTAAAAAATAACATTATTGTATCAGTGAAAAGATGCTGACAACTGACCATCGCATATAGAGAAATGATATGAGAATACAGCAACTATATATTATATGCTGATGCTAGTAGCACCTTCCACCATAATACTGTGTGTGTGTGTGTGTGTGTGTGTGTGTGTGTGTGTGTGTGTGTGTGTGTGTGTGTGTGTGTGTGTGTGTGTGTGTGCGCGTGTGCGTGTGTGCGTGTGCGTGTGTGCGTGCGTGCGTGCGTGCGTGCGTGCGTGTATAAGCCTATACTGTAATTTATGTTAATACATATAATATAAGTATAATATATCAGTGATTCTAGATTTGTGGCCCGGGGACCACTGGTGGGAGGCGGTGGTATGGCAAGTGGGTCCCCAAATAATTGGCAAAACACAAGATTTTAATGATAATATAACATTAATATGAAAAAAATATATATATGAAAAAATTAAAATAATAATAATTTGATCTTCAATACCTTGAGAAATTGTGGTACCGATAGGAACACTGTCAGTTCCATATCGATCCAAGCCAGAGCGACGATTGATTGATCATTCAAATCAACTCTGAGAGCTCTGAAAATGCACGTGGCCCACCCATCTGACCACTTAACACCGCAGCAGAAAGACGTGTTAAGTGGGCCCTGATCCAGAAAAAGCTGAGAACCACTGCTGTATATAGCCAATCATATGGCTGAGAACCACTGCTGTATAACCAATCATATGGCTGAGAACCACTGCTGTATAGCCAATCATATGGCTGAGAACTACTGCTGTATAACCAATCATATGGCTGAGAACCACTGCTGTATAGCCAATCATATGGCTGAGAACCACTGCTGTATTAGCCAATCATATGGCTGAGAACCACTGCTGTATAGCCAATCATATGGCTGAGAACCACTGCTGTATAGCCAATCATATGGCTGAGAACCACTGCTGTATTAGCCAATCATATGGCTGAGAACCACTGCTGTATTAGCCAATCATATGGCTGAGAACCACATGGCTGAGAACCACTGCTGTATAGCCAATCATATGGCTGAGAACCACTGCTGTATGTAGTTCAATGTTATGAGCTTGTAAATCTACTATTGTGTCAAGTCAACAGCATGTGATTCAATAATAACCACGTTATTTAGTCAAATTGGGAACACAGGTTCCTTTTTCCTTTTGGATATACAAGGTTTCACTTTCAACCTGACAGCAACGATATGTGTACGATAGTCGATAGAGTACAGTATGTGGTCCCCAGTGGTGAAAAAGTACTCCCATTTTTGGCTTACTAAAAGTATCAATACTGCAGTATAGAAATACTCTGTTACAAGTAAAAGTCCGGAATTCAAAATGTACTTGAGTAAAAGTACAAAAGTATTGGCCCCAAAATATACTTAAAGTACAAAATGTTTGAAAATAGCAGATCTACGAGATGCGACACGCTATGAGCACAAATACCTCAAAACTGTACTTAAGTACAGTACTTAATTACTTTACACCACTGGTGGTCCCTGCCACTATGGATGTTGTGATGATGAAGCCATTCGGCATTTTAAGTATCAAGAACACAAATTCTAGTCCCTGTGAGCATGGATGACGCTGCACATGTTCTTGTCAGCTCTTCACCCTAATGTAACCTAAAAGCCTGACTGAACAAAAGCAAAGCAGGAAATGAACAAATCAGTTATGACTGAGTATACAGCAGCGTAACACACGGCTGTTTGCCACCGGTTGTTCAAACAATTGAAAACAAATGTGTTCGGACAGCGGCGAAAACCCATAATGACAAAAAAATACAACGGATGAAAACAACAACATCGCCTCTCAGTTAATCTTCCCAAGCATAAACAGAGGTGACATCTGAAACAGAGACGCGTCACCCCTCAGGCGGTGTAAATATAGAAGAAGACATTATGGTTTATTGACGACAAGCGCAGAGAAAAAATAAGCAGCATTCTAAAAGGAAGAAAGGAAAGAAGACATTGACTGTGACATTGGCTTTATACCGTTAGACTTACAAGGCTAAATTCTATTTCATAAACAAGGAACACCCTTTGCTTGGTTAGTAGTGCTTCCACATGGAGGCTGCAGGGATGTTTTAATAGCCAACGGGGGTCTGAGTGTGAACTTAATGGAGGGGGAGCCATATAACCCAATGAAATACAAACTATGCGAAACATAAAAGCGTGGAAACAGCGCAGGGTCTGATTTTAACAGCTAGGCCATCTCAGGGGGAAATGTCATACGTACCCATAGTTAGACAATGTTAAGCCGCAGGCCGAACCTAGAGGCAAGTGACCTGAAATGAGATGTCTTCCTTGCCAGACTTGAAACATAAAACAAGTGGCACAACAAGCTCAGCAGAAGGGCCAAGACTTTTTATGTCCTCGAGATGTGTTCACTGCACAGTTTCGGCTCCGCATGGACAGATCAGACGAACATTTGTGGCGCTACGAGACAGTAAGTCATCAAAAAACCCACACAATTGCAAATACCTAACCCGGAACGTGAGGCCATAGACAAGGGAGATAGTTTATGGTCTTTAGGAGTGGGGCAGTAAAATGATTCAGCATGTAATAGATTCTCAATGTTTTCCACGGCTCCCTCACCCTGAACAGTCTGGAGGCGAATACACCGGGGGGTCATTACATCAATACAACGTCTCCTTCCAGCGCTGACAAGCATGGTTTCCCTTTTGCTGGCTACATTTCTGTTTCGTGCACAACAGCATGTGACCCTGGCTGGAGAGCTTGTCAGATCTGGCCTCGACCAGAGTAGAGAGAGGAGAAGCGCCTGTCATCGGACCACAGCGGCGCACAGGGGTGTAGGATGATATGGGGGCATGTATGTCTGTGAAGGGCCAGGGGGAAATCTTCTGCCACAGCCCAACCATGCGGGCCTGCTTGGAGCAACGCACTGCTCAAACCCCAGCCAAGCCTTGTCTAAACCATCAGATTGAGTTAGAATCTCACCCACTTACACCCCCCAAAGGATGTCTTCAGAGCAAAAGGACAGGATGTAATTTGTGCTGTATTGCTGTTGTTTGTACTGGTATAATAATGTTGATGGCATTTTGTGTCCGCGGGACTGGGTAGGCTGCAGTTGAATGTACACTGCTTCACGCATGGAACGTTATCGGATAAAATAATTCAAGAATTAACAGCTATTAACGGACAAAAAAACTATAGATGTCAAAGAAAGGGAATCTTTGGTAGTGTTGGCCACCAGGCGACTCCATCTTCACTTTTCCCTCTCAATTCTGGGGGCTTAGTGCAATCATACATGACTACTCAGAATAAACTAAATTAAACCCAACTTTAAGAGGGGGGTGTGTATCATGTGGTTTTCACATACCAACCAGTATACATACTGTATACCAAAAAGTGATTCAATCAAATCTGAGCGATGATAAGTAAAGCCACTTAAATGCGCTACTTGTGTTATTTCCAAATAAGGCCTATAGTTGGCTTTAAAGTACTTAAACCTGTAATGTTTATGTTGTTTGTTCAGATACCAGAGTACAACAACGTGCTTTCAAACCAAGGGCTTTATTCACCATCTAGCTTGTACAGAGTTCTGGTTGTGACTGCCTGATTCCATGAATCACATGACTGCTTATGGCAAAGTAGTTGTACCAGTTAGCACACTAATCCTGTGCCCGGGGGTGTGAGATGAGGGATTGAATGTAGGAGTCTCAGAAGTAATGTTGTAGAACCCAGACTGGTGCCCGTTGGGCAGAATAGTCAACGTCAATGTCCAGTTCTGCAATACCTGTTGTATCCGTTTGTCTGGCTGGCACTCTTTTATGCCCATATATGGTGTTCCATGTCCAGGCCAGTCTGTGATCTCCAAATATGGGCACTGTGGTGATGTCAGTCAGTGCTGTCAGTTGGACTTTGTTGATGTCAGTTGGGCATTGTTACCATGGTGGCGACACTGTTTAGTATCAGTGATGTCAGCATGCAGACAGACGGTCAGACAGCGGACGATGGACGGACAGATATTCAGTAAATTAATAGATACTGTAGATGTCCTGAACATCACAAAACCCTACTTCATTTACCGGGGTCCCCCATGTGCCCATAACTGGTCCCTTTTTGTCCCTCTACTACATGAAGTCTTTTCGCCAACAATCGCTGATCTACAGTACAAGTTTGCCTATTATTTATTCTGGACATGCAATCAGCTGAAAAGTCTGGACATATCCAGAATAGGGATGCTATGCTTCATGGTGCTTAATCTAAAATGCTTTTTAAAAGTTACAGTACGCTATAGTCTGATACACTCATAACAGCAGTGTTAATAAGTGTTTTTATTTAAATATACTGCCATTTGTTCACACTCTATAAATGTACACAAATGCGGAAGTCATGCAGGATTATTTCACATTAATGCAAAGCGGGTGTGTAGAGACTCATCACACTCTGGAACTAATTTTGATTTAGGGCCTGTCTCAGTGCTATAATAAACACATTGAACTGTTCTTTTTTTTTTTGCTTTTTGCTTGTTAGCACTGCATAGTGACAGTAAGATAGTATGTTAACGCTACAATCTAAGACCAGCATGTATGATAATAATATGTTAATACAATATACTGTACAACTAGCACGTCTGCAGTGGTTGGAGATTGACTGTGAAAGTTTGACCCTGCTATTGGGTAGCTAGGACACCTTCTGCTTGACAATGTCTTAAGTTATTAGATGCAGGCAGTGCACTAGAGAGGACACTTTACTCTTTATTGTAGTCTGGACATCTTTGAAATGACCTCTCTCTATCGGGAGGGTAAGACAACAGAGAGACCACAGCGGCGCACAGGGGTGCAGAATGAGATGGGGCTGTACAGATCGTAGCTTTATCTGCTTTAATGTTGTAAATGTAAAGGTACTGAAACATTTTCCAAATTCTGTGAGGCAAACAGGCAGCCCATATATGCAGAATCTATATCTACGTTGCATGAAGCAGTGGTTCCTAAACCTTTTCGGTTGAGACCCAAAAGAGATATTTTATGCCTTCCCAGGACCCGGGAAGTGAAATTAGCCGATCTACAAGCTAACAATGGGTTACGAAGCAACACAAATCTCTGACATAAATCAGCTATTTTCCCTTCTCTCTTGATGTTTTGTAAAAAAAAAAAAAAAAATTTTTATTAATGAAATTCTTTAGAAATCTTTTTTTTTTCTAGTTTTTTAATCATTTTACTTGGGATATTAACTCACTGGGAAACGGTGGCATAAAACATATAAATGAGTTCACAAACGTACAGTATTGCTGTGACCTGACTATTTACAGCCACTGGGAATCTATGTACATGTAGACAAATTGTAATCGAATATGTTTGGTGGAAGCATGTGTAAATTTGTGTGGAAAAATAAGCTCCAAGTCCCGATCCAAAGTACTGTATGGAAGGGATTTTCAATCAGAATCAGATTCAGTATCCATGCCACTGCACTATTGAATTCAAGCTATGAGAAATGTATTAAATAAATAAAGTATTGCACAATGGACATAGCTGTGGGTATGCGCGACTGTGACTGACAGCCATTGCCCTGAGGACATGCAATGACAAGTCATATGGCTGGGTTAGTTATTCATTGGAGTGATGGAGTGTGGGAAGAAGCTGTTCCTATTGTATGTCTGCAGCTTCTGGGGTACAGTATAGTAATCTAAAGCAGTTGTTCTCAAAGTGGGGTCCGGGGACCCCCAGGGGTCCTTGAGGGGGTTCCAGGGGGTCCCCTGCAGCAAAATCGGTTAATACAGCATCAAAATCAGTTTAACCGCTTTAACCCTATTTTACACTGCAGTATACTTTGGCTGATTGAAAATAGCCAGTCTACAAGCTCACAGCACCCCACAAAGCCATTCATAGTCTAGTGAGCTTGTAGATCTGCTGTTAAAAAAATTGAACTTTTAAGAATAATAATGAATCATTTTGAAATAATATTTTAACAACACAAATCTTCTCTTATGGGGTTCTCTGGCACAACGTCTTTTCAGATGGGGGTCCAATTGGCCAAAGACTACATTTGGGTGTCCTTCACATGAGAATGTTTTAGAACCATTCGTTGTTGTCGGGTGGAAACCTTCTACAGTATGTCCAAAACCGTTCGTTTTGTATTTATCATTTTAAAAATGATTTAAACTAGTGAAAATAGCTTGCACCGCGAGGCGTTGTGATCTGCTATTTTCACTAGTTTTGTGCAACACTTCTATGGTGAGGTAGGGCTTTAATTTACCAAAAAACATACACTTTTGAAACTTGGAGATACAAGGTTTCTGCCTGACGCATTGCTCTGAAACGCCTTCCGGTGAGGAGGAGTTTGATAAAGTGGTGGCCAGGAAGCACGCGGTCACCAGTGATCTGCTCTGCATCCTGGCTGTGGGAAGAAGGCAGCCAAACCAAGACACGATTATGCACAGATGGTCACCGCGGAAATACTACAATTTGTGAAACATTTTAAAATGTAAACACCAGCTGCTTTTTCTTTCGGTTTATATGTTCCAGATACTTTTAATGCCATATGCCGCCTAAACGAATGCTATGCCTGCATTCTAAAGATGCATTATTACACCAAAGTCCCTCACCATAGCTCAACCCATGTTCTTTAGCCTATAGTCCTGTCCGAGTTACATAGCATGTCAATGACAAACAATATATATATATTTTTTTATTTCAGAGAACAAAATATAGTATATAGAGTATAGCTCGATTCACAACATTTTTGTGCACTTTTTAAACAAATCCCATTATGAGTTTTGTTACGGATTTTGTACTGCACACCAAATAGTGGAGATATTTGCTATATTTTGCCCCACTTTCCAACTGTATTGAACAGTACCAATGAAGTCTGGGATGGGGGTACATATCAAGCTAACATTGATTCGTGACATGGAATTTCCGTGCAACAGTTGGGTCTACTGGTTTGAACTGCCACTCGCTGTGCGGTCAGCATGACACCATGGTCTAAATGTTCTTTAACAAGTCTGTAAGTAGGGGACAGAGGTGTTTATGGGAGAGGTATTACGGTAAATGGAAAATGCCTCTGTGTCTCTTAATGTCACCACCAGACATTACCATTTATTCTGATCAGAGGACATTCCACAACATAACAGCTCGCTCTGAGAAAAAGATGTGAGCAAAGGAAACAGGGAAGATATAGCCTACTGTAAGCCTATACTGTAGGTTGATGAGGAATTTACCTGCAATGGTATTTTGCTTTTCTCCCTATGGCATATAGGCCTATATTCATGTCACATCTCACACAAACAAAGAAATCACTTGGAGCCTTGTTGAAACATATTGTAATCAACACATTTAATAGGTGTGATATAGACAGACAGACAGACAGACAGACAGACAGACAGACAGACAGACAGACAGACAGACAGACAGACAGACAGACAGACAGACAGACAGACACATTTTACACACTATATATCTATTTTAATGCTGATATTATCAGCATGCATTAGGCATTTATGGAACTCTGAGTCCTTGCAACTCATATCCCAGATGACAACACCAACTACATCATTAGCGAAAGTAGCTGTGACAGTTTTGCCCCCAGCTGTTACAAAGCTGCTAGATGTTAGCCGGAGCATTAAGCATCAATCCCTGTTGAGGCTAAAGTCATTTCAAAGCAACGCCTGATGGAGCCACAAACCTAGAAAACATTAGCAAAACCAAACTCCTTCTCCTCCTCGCCAAACAAATGTGGTCCCAAGCTAAAACTGAATAGTGAGAACAAAACAGCCATCCAAAGAGGACTGCACAACAATAGGCAACAACACACACTTCATTCATATAATATTCACGTGTATAGTATGTCTTTGTGTGTGAATTTTCATTAGTATTGATGGTTATGTGCTGATAAACTAAGGCGCATCGAGAATTAATAAACGCTGTTTGTTCTAACGGTAATACACAAAGCCTGATTGCAATGTTGATGCAAAAATAATTAAAATAGTGGTGATGTCATATTGCTTTGTATTACAAAATGTTCTATTCTTAAGGATGAAACAAATCTTGAATACAGGTACAGTAACTGCTACTGAACAATTACGAGACACAAACTTCAACTGTATACTGATATAAAGGTAGGCATCAAAGTGCTTTCATCTCATTCATTAATTTATGCAGTCTCACTTCACTTATTGATGACACTGTATTTTGTATACACATAACATTTTTGTATTTTTCACATTATCATTTCATGATATGCGTGTGCTATTGTGCCACTTCAAACATCGTTGAGCCAAAAATCTCAACAATAAAGTAAAAAGAGGGAGAGTACGTCAGAGAGAGAGAGAGACTGAGAAAGAAGTGGGTTGGGCTTCTCTCCCTTCTGTGTATCTGAGGGAAGGGAATTGCGTTCCCCTGGTGCCTTCACCAGCAGCTGTGGTGTCCAGGCATGTACTGGTGTGCACGCGCGTGTGTTTAAGCGTGCGTACGTACCGGTACGTGTGTGTGTGTGTGTGTGTGTGTGTGTGCGCGAGTATGCATGAGAGTACAGTATACGTGTATGTGAGAGTGTATGTGTAGGTATACATACTGTACATGTACTGTACATGTCAGTAATGTGTGTGCAAGCCTGCAAGAGTGTAACCGTGTGTGTGTGTGTGTGTGTGTGTGTGTGTGTGTGTGTGTGTGTGTGTGTGTGAGTGTGTGTGTGTGTGTGTGTGTGTGTGTGTGAGTGTACGTGTGTGTGTGCGTCCCTGAGGCCCTGTGTTAAACCTCTTTAGTGCAGTCCCACTTCTTAGATGTGGGGCTGCCAGTTGTAGACACAGAAACGCTGCTCTCTGTGTCAGTGATGAACACGGCTATGCATACTAATGTCCTGTGTGTGTGTGTGTGTGTGTGTGTGTGTGTGTGTGTGTGTGTGTGTGTGTGTGTGTGTGTGTGTGTGTGTGTGTGTGCGTGTCTCCATCTACCCACAGTCAGAGCACACATGTGGCTCTATAACAGGCTGGCTTATACTCATCCGTCCGCTGGTGTCGCACACCGTTAGGCGATCTGCAAGCTCAGAGCGTGCTGCGCTGCGACACGCTCTGAGCTTGTACGTCGCCAATTTTCGGTAAACGACACCGGCGATAACTAAGTATAAATCTGGCTTAAGAGGCTGTAGGTAGTAAAGTAGTACGACCACCACCTGGCCTAACACTGTGTCTCACAGTGGTTCATACACGCCTGAGGATAGGTTACATCCGCTGGAAGACACCGGGGTGATTTGCCAACCTTACCCCCCCCCCCCCCCCCCCTCCCTCTCCGCAGCGCCTATTGTAATGTCTAAATTTATGGTCTTATTAATGACACAAATGTGAAACCGAGAACTGTAATGTGTTTTATCAGCGCTCCTTGACATTTAACAAGACACTCCGACAAAAGGGAGGCGATATAAGGGCTGGGAGGGGTCCTGACAGGGAGGAGACCTTAACCACGCGCCCCCGGTATAGCGTCGCAAGGTCAGGCTAGAGGTCGTCCAGCAATCAGCGGGGGGCAAAATGAGCTCCGATGGGAGGTCTTTGCTCCTGAGGAGAACACGGGGAGCCACTCATTAGGTCATTTGTCACGCTTGATAGACCCATAAACAGGTGTCTGTGGAATTAATATCCCCGGGATATGAATTAAAGATTCATTTTTTAAGGGGGGAATTACGATAAGAGCAATTTGTACGGGGACAGAGGCATTTAGTCATAATTTGGGCTTTAAGGGCATTCAATAAGGTCACCTTTAGGGTAAAAATAATTTTGAGGAAAGCCTATATGTGACAAAATGTCAGACATTCTTCATAATTGATTCAACAGATTTGAGATAAGAGGGCTTTTGTCAGATGTAAGAAGGGGGGGCTCCAAGGGAAAAAGTTCGTGAATCACTGTACAATCCATAAATATGGTTTCATGTCTAGATATGAGCTTTAGCAGATCATATGTATCCATTTTCAGTCACTTCTCCTATGCTGTTTATTTATGCCGTCCAACACCAGAATATAATGTAAAACATTGTTTGTTTTTTGTTTTTCTCTGTCATGGACCCCAATATCTCTGAGAGTGTAATGGACCCTTCCATTTGGTTCCATTTGGAACCCCCTCAAGGAACCCTGAGGATACCCAGACGGTCCCCACTTTGAGAACCACTGCTCTAAACTAGCCTACATACAGTAGTATTATGCATTAATGCAAACATGCAACTTTTAGCAAATCTGCCTTTCTCTCACCAGTGCAAACCTGTTAATATGGAGAGACGCTAATTTTGTCTCGGAGGGTCTAAAAAAGCCCCTCAAATCCTTAGTAAATCTGTCCGTGTGTGCGCTCACTAGTGATCGTGTATATGTGTGAAGATGTGTGTATTGAATTTTGCATAACTCATGTTCCCTCTTTCCATCTCGCTTAAAAGCCTTAAGACTAAGATAGAGATGGCAGCTGTGAGAGCAAAATCTTTTAATCTGCCGTGGTAATTACCTATGGCAATCTGCCTTTTGCCAGGCATAGTTCCATGAATCTCATTAGCAGCAAACCTGATAAAGTGTCTTTGGGTTTGTATTTTGAATGGATTGATAACACCAACGCCACTCCTGACTCACCATTGCCAGGTCTGCAAGGATTTCACTATGGTATCTCAAACCCACTTCTTTTTGTTTGGTTTGTAGAGCATAGGGGCATTCTGTGCTGAAAATATCAAGACATGATAGGCCTACTAATGTCCTTCGCTCTGAAATAAGCATACAGGGGACTCGTGCAATTTGAGCATGCACTTGAAATGATTTCATATGACACTAGCAGACATTTTCATACTTCCATGTTTGGTTTGTTGAGTAAAACCTGTAGTTGTCATTTTTAGCTTACGGTAATATGGTCAGCATGAGAAGCCTTTGTTCTCTGCATAAATAGAATAGGGAACGAGAGAAAAAAAAGGCCAGTTTTCCAGACTTTCCAGACCACGTTTTATGGTCAGTACAAAATCCATATTTTAGAATACAGTAACCATGATCCAATGGGTGTGCGCAGATTATTTTTTATTCATCATTGTAACTCATATAATACTTAAAATTAGCTTTCATTGTGATACCAATAAACAGGAAGCTAAAGTACACTACATTAGTTCCTTTGATCTGGTTTGTTCAGCCAAAATCCATCTCACTTGCATCTCAAATTGTATCCTTTGATCGGCTGGTGATATAACTTAACAGACACAAGCTATTTATAAACATACTTGAGTGGATAACAGAGAAAATCTTGATCAGGGACATGCACTGTGCTGTGTGAGCGATCTTTATAGCAAGTTGGGAGAGAATCGGATAACAGCTTGGCTCTGAGTTAGTAGTGCACGTAAATGCAGGCTGCCAGGGTACAGGCTTCAATTATGGTAGCAAGATATTTTTTTAAATTGTCAGTATTAATGCGCTGACAGATAGAAAAGTGCCAATAACTCTCTCATCAACGAGGCATGTCACATCAAAGGTGTGAGGATTGGAAGTGTCAAAGCATCTCTATTTTTATCTATGGCTAGTTTGCCATCATAAGGAACAAGGTATAGAACATTGCTAATGATTTTCTCCTCATCCATATTCTTGCTGTTTAAAACACTGACATCACAGGCGCTACTAAAGAAGATGGGACTACTGTTGTTTCACAGACAAACCTATTATTTTACAGCTGGGGTCTTTAACGTGTTCAGGCCAAGCACCCCTTAGCTGAGAGAGAGATGACGCAAGGACCCCCACAACCTGTTAATAGATTCCATATAGTTTCATCTTTTGACAGCACAATCGTCAGTGTATTTTGGATTCAAGTCAATTTGTGTTTTCAGATATTTAACCACTTGAACCGTCAATACTTAATAAACATGACCTTTCACTCTACTACTTAGTCAGCTCTTTTTCCCCTCTACACCAATGCTCTTTGCCGAAAAAAGCCGATCTACAAGCTCACAACGCCTCGCGCTGTGAGGCGTTGTGAGCTTGTAGATCTGCTAAAGTTCTCAGAATATGGATGCTATGGTTCAAGTGGTTAATATAAAAAAAAGAGAAAAAAGGTTTCTATCAAACAAAGATTTGAAGGACCCCCTGTAGTAACTCTGAGGATCCCCTAGGGGTCCCAGACCCCCTGTTGAAGACTGCTGTTTTACAGGATGTGTCAGACCTGCACCTTTCATAAAATACAATAAAACAGGTTTGTGTTTCTCATCAAAGTGAAAACACAAACATACATTGCTGTTGAGTGGAAACCTTGTACCTTCACATTTCATATTATTATCTTTTTTTTCTGTCCATAAATAGCACCACTTACTTCACACTTGGTGTGATTTTTTTATTTTGTCGTATGACAGTGTCGTGGAAAAGTAACAATACATAGCCAATTCTGCTATTGGTGACTAAATAATGCAGACTACACTGGCCTGTTTCCACCCGACTGCAACGATATAAAATACTGCAATACACGTATGAACTCATCAATGCAGGGATGCCATATAAACATTGTGATTTGGTCGTCTACTGTATGCCCTGCCTGCGTCACTGCTTGAAAATAGAACAGAGCTCTGAAAGACACATCTATTCTATAGGTTTTGACGCACCCACTTGACGCCTCCAGTCTGTTTCTATAGCTGCTGAGAACCACCAGTGCGTTTCTGTCTCTTTCTATCTGTCAGCGCCTTTACTCTCACGTTATGCTCTGCAAAGGCATGAAAGTGGAGGAAAAGTTTTAATTGAAAACAAAAGTGAACGCACTAGATATGTTTGGCAAGAATATTACTTTTCTTTTCTCAGGACATAAAATGTAATTTGTCCCTGTTTCTGCATGCTGTGAAGTAGGCTTGTGTTGTGGATAATGGTAAAAGCACAGCATGCTATTAATAGGCCTACTCAATAGTTTTTAACAACATAAATCCTAGCGTCGCTATTCTGGGACAAAAATGTATTGAAAATTGCAGATCTACAAGCTCACCACACTTTTGTAGAGTGTCTATTTTCGGGGGATCCTCCCAGGAATCGTCTCTTACATCACGATTCATAGCTTCAGGCTCTCCATATCCATGATCAAAATTACACATATTTCTTGAAGTATGAGCCGAGTCACAAAACGGAATAAAAATGTTCATATGTACCACAGAAGTATGATCTGTTGAAGTTTCCAAAGCTAAAATAAGTGCTCACTACAGGTCCCCCAAGTGAACAAAAGTGATTGCTGACCATGCAAAATATGTACAAAGCCCAAACCTAAGCAGCCTTAAAGATTCATTTTAAAGCAAACTGCTCAAACTGATACTCAGCCTAGAAGTAGGCACAGATCTAATCAAATAAATGCATGGTGCCTTTCACTGTGTGGTACTATAACTTGAATAGATAAATGGAACATCAAAATACACACGCCCAGGCATACACACCTTTGAAGGTGTAACCACAAATCGCACAGCAAGAGCATTCAACTGTTTCACCACACACTATCCTCAAAAGTGGACTCGGAAATACCGAGCCGTAGAGAGAGAAATTGCACTTGATTAACCCCTGGCAACCCCATTTTCTCCTATGGCGACTGAGTGTCAAACTGCTCGTGGGCCGCAACCCCATACGTTGGACAGGACATGCTTTCATTAAAAAGTGACCCCCTGGGGTGACCAAGAGGTCACCCTGACCTCAGAGTCATCCACAGCCATGGAGGAGATAACAAGCATCCATAGGTACTGTAGCCAATACACTCATAGACAGCAGTAAAACTAGCCTATATGGAAGCATGGCGCCAACCAGAATCATAAATGAGACTGGGCTGGGTTAAGACCCCCTGTCTGTCTATCAAACTGGGATGGAGTGATGGGACACCCCAGACACGCTGTGATTCCTCATTGTCTCTACTTGAGAAATTGTAACTGTTCATTATACTTTGATATTATTGGACGTGTCAAAGCATCTCTATTTTTTTTAAATCTAAGGCTAGTTTACCATCATATAGAACAGGCTATATGAACATTGCTAATGATTTTCTCCTCAATTCTTGCTGTTTAACACTCGCATGACTGAACCTGATTTTGAGATTTTGAGGTGTTTTGGGTTTGCTCAGGAAACTCTGAGAAATTTTCCCTTTCATGATTTTTCCTTAACATACTAGCAAAGCCTTGTTTTTTTTCTACCATTTGATACGTTTTGTAAATATGAAATAAAATGTTTTGAGTGTTTCCTGAGCAATCTAATTCCATTTCTAAATCTCAAAAACAGGTCAAAATGACCTGTTAGTCATGCGAGTGTTAAAACACTGACATCACAGGCGCTAGTAAAGAAGATGGGCATGGCCATCATTGGATGGAGTGATAGATAGGACACCCCTGAACTGCTGCCTTGTGATCCCTTATCGTCTTGTAACTGTTCATTATACTTTCATATTACTTTTATTTTACACAAAGTAATTAAATATGTTTAGGTTCTTACTTAAATATTATGCAAAGCTGTAGGCCTACGCCTATTACTGTAACTGGATGCATGGGTTACGTTAGTGATCTCCTCTTTCATCCTTGAATTGAATTGGGCCACCTAGATTGACATGGCGTAAATAAATAAACCTTACCTTGCCGCTCCAATACATTCCATCAAACAGCATTTTAAACCTCAGACCATTTTCATTAATTCATGTCTGTTTCTGAATAACGTTCTTGATGAAAATAATGAGAGAATATCACAGTTTTAAAACTGAATGACTATCTGAGAGTAATGCTCCTAGACCCTGTTTGATGAATGGTAGTCTTAGATGACTTAGTCTTGACTTAGTCATGTGATGGCGACTCACCAGAGTTGCCATCACTGGTAATATAAGAAGCTGTTCTGCTGAAGGGAATATCTTAGCCTTGTGATGTTGATGTCTCTCTGACAAAGACACAGTTCCCTTGGCAGCAAAACTTCATTAGACTTTGGTGGCTAAATTATTTTAGCTAATGCTAAGGGGCTTGGAGCTGGTGCATGTCACTAGGAGTGTTATGAGACTGTCTTGCAACTAATGAATCAGATCTTGTAAAAGTTTTACAACAAGAAGGATGCCTTGTCAGTCATAAAAGTTGGGGTTACAGTTGCAATCCAGAACTTTCTGTACTGTATAGTGCTCTGGGTCTCAACGTCGCGATCGAGCACCACCAGTGGTCCATATATACCCTTACACGTCTATAACTCTGAGAGTGTACACATGGAACCTAAAGGACCCTTACAGGTCCATTTGGTTTCATGTGCACACTTTACAGTGTATACTGGCGTTCCAGAGATAAAAAAGTGGGTCTGTGGCAGAATCACTGCGTTTGTGAATAAAACATAATTTTGACAACTCTATAAGGCAGGTTAATACAATGTAAGTAGAGTATGTTAATACAATAAGTAAGTAGAGTATGTTAATACAATATGAGTAGGTAAGTACAGTAAGTACATAGGTCGGAAAGGCTTATTGTCGGTATCAGCCGAGAACGCAGGAGTCTATCCCTACCTATCATCAGCTACAAGTACTTACTGCACGATTTAACGCACCCAAGCCTGCTACTCATACACTGGGTTGGCGGTGCCCGAGATCGAACCCATGACCTTAGTGGTGCAGAGGCAAGAGCTCTACCGACTGAGCTATACCGGACACAACCTAGAGTTCTTTCTGCTTGAGACATTAACCTGTGTTCAGGCATTTTTGCAAATGCTTGTCCAATGCTTGCCCCCAGAATATAGAGACATGTGGTTAATTTGTTTTTGCCAAACAGATTCTCAAGGTTCTATTCTTTTTTCTCGAATTTCACAAAAAAAGCTCCCTATTCATGTTTGTCTTTCACTCTCTTTCCATCTCTCAGTGTCTCAGATCAGTGGCTCTCTCTGCTGTTTGCAAAGTCCACATTAAGCACCACACTGTTATCCTGTCTGCATTGAGCTAATCATTTGTGCTTAGAGAAATCGGTCTCAGTATCTGTCATTTACCTTAACGTCAGACTTGCCTTTCAGGGAGAGAGAAGATTACTGAAACAGACAGTGAGTGTGGCCTGACAGTGAACTTCACAAGATTAGCAGCTTGATTTGGAATATTACTGCATTCCTTTTCATTAAGACCTGCCACCATGTTATTCCTGGTTTGGAGGTGCTTTGTTTTTTCAGTTTTTTTGCAAATGGAAAATGCCACCACATAATGAGAGAGCTGTCTCCTTCCTTAACACAAAGTGACTGGCCGTCAACATGAGTTACAGAAGGACACAGAAACACAAGATAAACATGATGAGAGAGTGAGAGCATTGCTTTGAAAAGATGACAAGTGTTTTCATGTATGTGAAATACAACTGCCATGGACATAAAAATAGCCTGCATGCTTCTTAAACAGTAAAATGCTTTAAGTCCACTTTAAGTTGCTGTTCACAAATCATATAAATTAAATTAATATGAATATAGGCCTAGTATAGAGTTAAAGACTGGTGGGCCTGTGCTGATCTTGCCTGCTGGATCTGCCTGACAGTCTCTGAGTTTGGGTGGTGATGTGTCAAACAGGGCTGATGGTTCTGTGGGCCTAGGCACATACCCTGTTGAGCATATGGGTTGTTCCTTACTGGGTCGCTGTAATGGGCACTGATGTGTTCCTCCAGTTCTCCTGGAGACATCCAGGGTTCTACTTGTTTTCTCCATCGTGGGTGCTGGAAAGGACTGATCTTGATCTTTCCATTTCCTTCCTTATCCTCCGTCTTCTGATGTGCTCTGCCCTCTGTATAGGTCAGCAAGACGTCTCCTGATCTCATCCCAGAGAACTTTCAGGGCCTCTTTCTCAGACTCCTCTGCTTTCCTCCAACACTTGTGGAGCTACATTCTGCTTGCCACCAGCTCATCAATCTCTTCCTCCCTCCTCCCATTTGTCCTTGCAGCTGCTTCTCTCATGGTCACCTCACCATACCTGTTGTTGCATTCTTCATACAATATCTCTCCAAACAGGTTTGGCTTGGTGTCCACTGACCCACGTAGTCCACTTTGTAGCAGACCGTGCAGGTTTTCATCCAGCTTCCTCCACTCCTCAGTTTTGTTGGTTTTTGGCCACTTGATCTTGTTCCATTGGACTTTGGAGTGGGCTGTTCAGGCTCCTGGCCCTTTGACTTGACTATGTTCTTGGATCACTTTTTTCCTCTTCCCCCCTTTCCTCCAGCCCTGCCTCTGCAATGTTGGGCCCGATGGCACTGTGGCTGTCTACCCGGCCTTAGATCCCATTTGTCTGACCTAAGGTTGCATATGGCTACCAGTGCCACCACCGCACTTAATTTTTCCCATGTGGATGTCCCCTCAAAGTTGTTGAATTTTCCTAGCCACACCCACACTTTCTGAGCACCTTCTCTTTTGCAGAAGTTTTCTTTGTTTTGTTTTCGTAGTTTGATTTGGGAGTCTCCTCTAGAGGGTATAGGGGTTACTAGCCCGCCTCTCCCGGTGCAGTCTATCCTGCTGCCACCAGTCTCTCCTGGTTGTCCTCCAGTTTTCCCTGGACTCCAACTGCTCTATTCACAGCAGTCACGCACTCCAGAAGTGCATTATTTCATACAGAGGGATGGCCTTCCTGCTAGGCCTGGGGTCTGCCGTACCTCCAGCGATGCCCGTGGTGCACTCTATGCATGGCGTCCTTTTCCCTGAGCCAGGCCTTTATTTAATGATTCTTAATGGTTACGGGATGCTGTGGTTTTACTCTCCACTTTGCGGCGTTCAGGTTATTTACAGTAACATGCCTCCTTGGCCCCAGTCCAAGCACAGCGAGCAGTGTGTGTGTGTGTGTGTGTGTGTGTGTGTGTGTGTGTGTGTGTGTGTGTGTGTGTGTGTGTGTGTGTGTGTGTGTGTGTGTGTGTGTGTGTGTGTGTGTGCATACAGAGGTGTTCTGTCCCTGTACTGAACTCCCCCCCAGAGTCCCAGAGGACCGGTGGACAATCTGGTGTGTGTCACGGCAATCCTGTCATCCTCTTTTGGCCCTGAGAAAACTAATTGCTCAGCACGATGACTTTGGCCCCGCCGTTGTTTTGTGCCCTATATTCCTTCCTGGTCGCGAGAGTAAGCAGGAAGTGCCGAGGTATGGGGGGGCAGGCATATAGTTACAGGAGCTGCCGACTTCTAATTGAGCCAGCGGCGCTCTGTGAGTCCGGGCTGTTCATTGTGTTTAAGAGGCTGTCAGTGGGTGGGATAATCTTAAATGCTGACCCACCCTGGTCCGGCCAAGACTTTGTCTCCTCCTCTTTAAAACACTCAGCAGTCAGCACCTTCAGCAAAAAAAACACTGATTTAAAACTACAGGGCCTGTTTCAGTGTGCCAGGGTGTTCTGAGTGCAAACAAACACACACACACACACACACACACACACACACACACACACACACACACACACACACACACACACACACACACACACACACACACACACACACACACACACACACACACACACACACACACACACACACACACACACACACACACAAAACGCCCACACAAGACAAAAGCAAAATGTTTATTCACCGTGTGCCTACTCAAACGTCTATACGCATCCACGCAAACTGTGCGCGTGTAACTGTACATAACTTAATGTTTCCCATTTCTACCTGGCACGACGGTTCGTGCTCGACAGTTTTGCTGGTGACGGTAGATTTGAGAGCACAAGGGGTTATGTTGTTCTGAAAATCCACGTTAACCTATCGCACTTTAAATTTGCATAATAATATCAGCTGTTTCACAGATGAGGCTTATGCATGCATACTGAAGCACTACTTATGGACACGTGGGCGAGCTGTTGCTGAACATCAGCATGCCTGCCTCCACCTTCATGAATACAATGCATATTCTGGACGAAATAAACACCCCATTCTCCGCCTATGAATTTGCATCTTCCACGACCCTAATATTTTAGTCCTTGCCGTTGAGAATAAAGAAACAAATCCTTTTGGCAGATGTTCCTTTCTTAATTACTATGCATCGACATCCCACACTTACTGTCACATTAATGCTGTTTCACAGAAGGTAGGAGAAGACTGTTTCAATGGTTTTTGCCTATCATCTGAGCCCATTTCCCCTGAGGCCATGAACAGCCTAATGCCACCTGGTTTCAACTGCAAATAGGCTAGCAACTAGGCAGCATTGCCATTGCCAATAATTGATGGTGAATTATCACAAATTGACCACTAATGGACCACAAAAGCCAAGTTTGCTGTACATTATGGCAGTGATAAAGACAGCTATTAAGTGGTGCTATTAAGATTGACATTTGAGCTTGACGTTCATTTTTGCAATGACATGCTTGAATAACTCTCGTGATGACAAAGTGGGATAAACACCAGATGTCTGGACAGATGACGTTTCTTTTCTTACGCAGAGAATTTGTGGATTTAAATGAGAGTCAATGTCACTGATGCCCGCTTGTGTACCTGCTCTATCTGTAATGATCTCTGACAGGACCGCCGTGTTCCTCTCTAAATCACTGGTTATCAAAATTGTTGTGCCCGAGGGGCACACCAGTGGGAAGTCAAAATCTCCAGGTTACAGCTGTATTTATATACCAACGCAAAATAGCCTCATAACTCTGTAAACATGTTTTATTTTAGAAAGTCAAGCTGTGAGCTTGCAGATATGCCCGGTTTAAAGTAAAATACGTGAACATTATATTTTTAAAGAATTTGCCTCTACATAGAGGGTATGCGTATGCATAAAGTGAATGGCAAATCGAGTGGCAAAGTGAGTTTAACGTCATTTAACGCTGTTTAATGCAATCAGATAGGACTTTTCTGTTTGGATGTATGGGTTGTCAAGGCCAGAAAGTATTTGCCACTCAGTAGGCGTTCCTGCATAACTTCCTGGTATGATGATGATCATGTCACGCACATACCCTCTAGGGATATGATCATGAGTACTGGTTTAGTAAAAACATAAAATACTGAAAAGTGAATTCACATTATATTACAATAATAGTGTGTGGTTGTCACCAGAGTTGGGGGTAACGCAATTACTGTAACGGAGTTACTGTAATCACATTACTTTTTTCAGTAACGAGTAATGTAACGACACTACTCCTTCAAAAAAGTAACGAGTAATGTAACGGCATTACTCCTCCTAAATTGAGTAAAGAAAGTTAGTATTTAAAAACATTACAGTTACTGCAGGTCAAACGTTATTATGAGCCCCCCATGTCCTCCTTATTAGGATAAAGATTTGTGCTAATATATCGCCATACGTAAGGTTATGTTATATTAAGTGGCATATTACGTGACAATGCATCTCAGGCGAGTTTATGGAGTAATGCAAAAGTAATGTAACTAATTACTTTCTCCAGGGAGTAATCAAGTAATGTAATGCATTACTTTGTTTAGTAAGTAATGTGTAATGTGTAATGTATTACTTTTTTTTTAGTATAACGGACCCCAACTCTGGTTGTCACAAAATGCCAAGGAGAACCCCTACTCTAAATGACAGAGGGATTTAGGTAACACACTCATCTGAAGTGCTGCAAATGCTGTCAATAAGCCACACAAAACAGGAAGACCTACAGTAGGTATTGAAGACGATATGCAAATGCATCCTGGCAGACACGATGTTGGACCATAATGCAGTTGAGAGATGTGCGGTTGTGTCAGTGCGAAAGTGAACCCAACTGAGCCAACTTTATGCCAGTCTGACCTTGGTCTGTCAAATTAAATCAGCTTGTAAACAAAGAGCAGCTGGTACTGAGGGTATAAACTCCATGGAAACTTGAGTACAGATCTCTAGAGATTTTAAAATCTCATGTAAGTGATGTTAAATGGTTGGTTCATATGAATGCATGTGAGGTTTTTGTGTGTATGCTATACAGTAGTACAGTGGCAAGAGGGTGGCAAGCAACATTGGTGGCATTTTACCTACGTTCTTTTTTTTCTAGATTAATATTTCTATGCATTTGATGTTGATATTGATGTATTACCTTGCTTATTGTAAATCGCTCTGGATAGCGTCTGCTAAGTGCCTAAATTGTAAATTACAATACAAGTTAAAGGCTAGAATCAAACCCAGGATGTTGCATTTTGGGCTTTGGATACTTCGTTCATCCCACTGTTGATGAATCACGATGAGATATAGGTTAAAGTCTATAAGCATAGTAATAAAATAATAACCTTAAATGTTGCTTATGTATGCAATACTCTGTCTACAAGGTGCAGCAAGTGGCACCACACCATAATATTTTTAAACAATATAACCAGTGTTTAGACCTACTGTATAAAACATTAGTCGGAAATACCCCTATAGACCAACTTTATATTGTGTTGTGTTGGCAGGAGGCTTTGGAAACCACACAACCATAAAGGTATAAACACCTCATAATTTGAACAAATAGTGCACATAACATTCTGGAAATAGTCTCACGGTGCCTTGATGCTTTGGTTCAATTAAGAGCTGAGACACAGATTTTACACAAAGATTTCCAGTGGTGGAAAAAGTACTTAAATTGTTTATGTAAATAAAAGTATCAATGTGGAAATACTCCGTTAAAGTAAAAGTCCGGAATTCAAAATGTAGGAGTAAAAGTACAAAAGTATTGGCATCAAAATGTACTGAAAATAGCAGATCTACAATGCGTTGCGATGCGACGCATTGTGAGCGGCTATTTTCAAAAGGCCGAAATGTAAACAGAGCTGAAGTGGTTAATGTATGTTCGGTAATAATAATCAAAATCCACAAAGTAAAATTTAGTAACTAAAGTTTTCAAACAAATGTAGTGGAGTAAAAGTACAATCGAGATGTAGTAGAGTAGAAGTAAAAGTGTTGGAAATTGGAAATACTCAAGTAAAGCACAAATAACTCAAAAGTGTACTTCAGTACAGTATTTAAGTAAATGTATTTAGTTACTTTACACCACTGCTTCTGACTGACCTGGTTGCAGTGTTGGGAGGCAGGTGGAGCTTTAAGTGGCTGAGGGACAGTCCAAGGGTCATTCCATTCATAGGATTAATAGAGCATGCAGCATACACTCAGGCACTTAACAATCAGCATTTGAGACACGCTTTATAATTGCTCCTGTGTGTTCCAATTATTGTTTTCATAGAAAGCTCGGGAAAATGTATGCGCTTATTCTTTCACAATGTTATTGAAAAACAGGGTAGAGGCCGCCACCCCTTGAGACAAATCTGTTGATTTATATTCACTTGAATTTTTTATATACACAGGTTTTGGCAATGGAAAATACAACGGCCAGCCTTATTTAGAGTTTGGTTAAGTGAAACAATCATAAAATCATGATTTAATAGTACATTACCTACAGTCTACCCACCCCTCTTTTACTGTGGCAATATCATGATTTGAACATTTCAAACCAATTATAATTACTACCTGTTATTTTCCTTTGATAGTTGTCAGTTTAAACTATTTCAGACATCTTTCAAGTGCAACAAAGCGTTCCAAACTACTGACCTAAAACTAAAACTCTCTGAACTCTTATATCTTCTAGTCAGACTGAACAACACTTTCTAGTGGAATATTGTCATGAATAAATTCTTAAGTCTATTCATGTTATTCAATGAATATAAAGAAAGTGGGCAAAACCTGCTGCCACTGACATTACCATGTGTTTTCACTATTTGACTAATGTTATTCTATTTGTCTGGAAACACTTATTCAAATGAAAATAAATGAAAGCCTGGCATCATTTTACTGTACCTGATTCCAAGTTATTTTCCTGCCAATGAAATGGATGGGTCGTGTACAGTACTTTTGGTGTGCAACTCTGGGTAAATATGAAATGTCCAGAGGCTCCACGGCTGTGCAGTATGACATGGCAGCTTTTCAGGCAGGTCAGTGGTGCTTTATGCAATCCAATGAATGCAGATTACATTAAACATTAATCCATGAACAGAACACAGACGCCTAATTAAGTAATTAATAGCAGACAACATCAAAGTCAGTCTTGAGGTGAGAGAGAGAAAAAAAATCAATGTGCCATTGGCATTTGTTTGGAAAGTCAACCACACAATGCACGTCAAATAAATGTTCTACTGATAAACAACTATGATACAACATTGTATTTGTATTAGTACTAGTAGTGTAACGATATAGTAACTGAAATGAAAAATCGATTTTAATTTGCAATGATCTACTTTATGGACATGCAAAAGCAAAATATCGTACCGCTTCCCACTAAGCACGCCGTCTAAAAGTGGTCTAATAGTGGTATAGATTTGAAAGTTTTTTTGTTGTCTAAACTTAAACTAGACGTCTATTAGTCATCTAGTCTAAGTTTAGACGACAAAAAAACTTTCAAATCTATACCACTATTAGACCACTTTTAGACGGCGTGCTTAGTGGGTTGGCTTTGTATCGTATCGGTATTGTTTTATAATGCAGATAATCGGTATCGAATCGTTTTGCAATGCAAATAATCAATTGTAAGGAAACTAAGTATTTGTGCCTTGTATTTAGCAATTTTAGGAAGGAAAATTAAAAAGAGGGGTCTAATTACTTTTCCATTCCATATAGCTACTCTTGGTCTATCGATAAATGTGTATAATCTCTGTGTTCATGTCAAGGTGCGGGTTTGTCCATGTGTTGACAATTAATGTCCATGTATTTGCTAAAGAATCACAGTGTTTACTTGTTTATATCCATAATAATAGATATTTCCCTTAAAAAACTGCAATATTGTCACATTGCATACAGATTTAATTTCTTTGCTAAATAGCTACAATATTGATTTTAAATCATTGCATCACATCGTATCGTATCGCCATGAATGAACCAATAGTGTGTGTGATATAAAATAATAAATACATCATAAATGAAGAAATAATGTCATATAATCACATGCATAACACACCCATAATGTATTCATATTTAATTAATTTGTTTATACCAATTCATTTTCAGTTGTATTATGAGTTTTTTTTTCTTTTAATGTTTTTTATCCCACGGTTTTGCAACCCATTTTTCTCACCCGGTGACTACCTAACCTGTAGTCCTGGTTTCCGCTCTCCCCCTGCCGCGCCAGGGGACATTGGGGAGCACCCGGCTGGCTAGGGGGAGGTAGTATAGAAACCAGGACTACTGCATGTTTTTGTGTGAGGGCCTATGCCCAAGGAGACACGGGGAGAACATGAGTTGTATTATGAGTTAATACATTTTGCTATGTGCTCTTTCCACAATACATTATGTAGATTTGCTTTGCCAAAACAATTATGTAACACTGTGGCCACTGAAGAAATTGGAATTCACTCCATCCCGGCCCTCCCGGGCAACTGTATTGAAAGGAGACAAGTGTAAGTAACAGTCTGTTTGATGAGATAAAAGTAAACCACCAATGGAGATCGCCTGCAATGATACAGACGATTGTTCATTATTTCTGCCTATGTCTCGACTGAGGAACTCAATTTGACTTTCAAATAGACCCTTCCCTTAAAACACCACACTGCAATTACTGCATACATCAATGTATAATTGATTTGAAATAGCTGTTTTTGTATGTCTGTATCGTCTGCTGTAAAGACAGATGGAATGAGGGTTGCAAATCCAAGCACTTGAAACCTCTCTTAAAAACACTAATTGTGAGTAATTACAGTCTGCCAGTAATTGAGGCTGTGAATAGGTAATGGTGTGTGTGTGTGTGTGTGTGTGTGTGTGTGTGTGTGTGTGTGTGTGTGTGTGTGTGTGTGTGTGTGTGTGTGTGTGTGTGTGTGTGTGTGTGTGTGTGTGTGTGTGTTGGGGGGGGAGTAATGTGTTGTCCCACCTCTCCTCTCTTGACATTCACCTTGCACTGAGGGGGATGTACTAGGTGCATGCCTCTTACACAGTTATGGCCCTTAGCCATTTGAGCACAAAATTACATGAGAGAGATTCAGTCAGAGAGCATTTTCCCAGTCCTCCTCGTTTCAAAAGAGTCTATTAAAATATGCGAGTCAGCTGTATTTCCAGTCGACTCTGAACATATAAATATTAACCATGATACACATGGCCTTTGGTTACCTAAATGGGCATAACTTAACCACATGAACGCTAGTGGTCCAAAAGGGGAGAAAGGAAGGAACCAAGTAACGACCCCCAGGGGACCATAAATCATCATAAATGAATACATCCTCTAAACTTCCCAAACCTTTTTGTCTCAGGGCACCCCATAAATATTTTTCTAATCCGAGGCACCCCTAATTATATTTATAGGATATCATCGTTGTCGGGTGGAAACCTTGTATGTCCAAAACCGTTCATTTTGTCTATCTATAAAATGTACTAAACTAGTGAAAACAGCAGATCTACAAGCACACAACGCCTCGCATCAGTGATGATATTTTAGTGATTATGTTGCGAGGAAAATGTTGAGATAATAGCCATTTTGGTTACAACTGACTGAAAATAACTTAATCATTATAAAATAAAGTTTGAAATGATACTAAATATATTTTCAAGTGTCCAAATAAATTCCAAATATTATCAAATTATCTCGCGGCACCCCTGGACTGCCGCCGCGGCACCCCAGGGTGCCCCGTCACCCACTTTGAAAACCCCTGCTCTAAACACTATGGTTTTGTAAGTAATCCTATTCCATACAAAACCACGTCCAGAGGATGTATTCAGTTGTGTTTCAGGAATATATATGCAGTGATGTCATTACGTGCGCGTCCCGCGTCTCTGACGCATTCACGTTGCCTAGAGACGCATTCACGTCAGTGTTCTGGGGTCCCACGGACGCATCACCTCCATTGGAAAATAACTTGGAATAAAAAAAGAAACTGAAAAACTATCCAATTAAAATATAACTTACAAATGTAAACGTTTGCTGACGGCGTCACGTGTATTTTCCGACAGCATTAAATTCATGATATTGTATTTATTATGTTAGTGTATACTGAGTGAGTCTGCTCACTGCTCAGACAGCGACCCCGCCTCCTCTCCCCCTGTCCTCTTCATCCTCTTCATTCAATAACAACTGGATGCACGCGCTATAGTTAGTTTATAGATGTGGTGGACATTGGACAACGTGTTGAAGCCACACAGGTCTTCATTGCGTCTTTACAACAATAGCGACGATTAACGCCGTGGTGAACATGGTCAAATAACCTTTATTGGCTCAACTACAACACGGAGGAAGCAAGCTAGCCTAGCATGTATGCTATCTGAGACAGTATGTATGTAGCCTAGGCTGCCTAACTGTTTGATTGATTATAGCGTTTTCGTGGCGGCGCCGTCCCTGTGGTGGTCCGCCGGGGCCGCGGACCACCGCGGCCGCCTGTGCCTTGCCCTCCCGCATCCATAGAGGGGCGGCACGTCCCTCTATGATCAACCGTTCAAAACAAAAGTAGCCGATCTACAAGCAATCCCAATCTACTGTTTTTGACCCAGTCCACTGGTTCTCTGTACAGCAGAGCAAACACAAGCACGGCAGATAGCATTTCCCCCATTCCATAGAAGCAGTAACAGTACAAACAGGATACATCTCACTGAGAAGATCCATATATTATCGATGTATATAAAATAACAGGTGGCTGTTGATTATGAAGACTCGGTAAAAGCTTCTATCTGCGCCCCCAAGTGGTCAACATCCGATATTACCGGTGAACATAACCATAATAACCAATTCAATGCACTTTGTCCAAAATGACATGACGTGTTGAATTTTTGTGGGACCCATAAAATATCCCTGGGACGCATCCGAAAGACACTCCTTGGGTCCCGGGACTCATTACATTAAAAACCTATTAACATCACTGTATATGTCACAGTTAGTTTGAGATTCAGTTAGATTGAGACCAGGAGCGCTCGTTGTGCGGCGTGGGGCGGAGCAAGCGGTGGCTTTGATCCACACCCACTTTGATGTGCCCACCTGGGTGACAACGGAGCGTTGGCAGGATAGCACCTCACCCCACGGAGGTTAGGGTTAGGGTTAGGGTTAGGCATAGTTTTACTGCAGGTTAAGGTTAGGGTTAGGGTTAGGTTTAGGCATAGTAAGCTAATGGCTAAACAAAGTTGAGCTAGGCTGGTAGGTAAACAAAGAGGGGTCACAGACGAGTGACGTTACCGACTACACAGTGAATGGTTGTGTTGTCGCCATCTTGTGGTGATTACACAGAATTACACAGGTGTGTTGATAAGTGACTATCAAAGTGATTTGATCAGGTGGTGGTATAGGGGGTGTGGTGAACTACAAAACGAGCGCTCCTACCCCAATCTAACTGAGTTACCCAAACTAACTGTAACTGTAACTATTCGCTGTAACTATTCGCCCCCTCTATTGATGCACCTTCTCTTTATTGGTACTGTACTGCTCTTGTTTTTTCCTCTTATCTATCTTTTTTCTTACTTCTCTGTAACTTTGTAAATAACTGTATACTGCTATGCTACAACTGGACAACTGAATTTCCCCTTGGGATAATAAAGGTATCTACTATCTATCTATCTATCTATCTATCTATCTATCTATCTATCTATATTCTTCTTCCTTTTTTACACAAAATGTATATTAGTGTTATGGAACAAAACCCTTGAATTCCAGTGCAGTCTGAGTATTCTGAGTGTATAAAAAGCCCTTTCCAGAGCCTCCATTGTCTCATGTAAAACCTAATTGTATATCTTTTGGCACATCTATATTCCACACCGTGTTTAAACTCCCCCTGAATACGCCATGATAAATGACTATATCTTCTGCACGTCAGTGGTTGGCATTTGCATATTACTAATATACCAGGACGGCTGCCTAAGAGGACAGCTGAGGCTGCCGGTGCACTGGCTATAAAAGAAGAAAAGTGCCACCCTTCCATGGACACACAAAGAGACACCTCAAATAAGAGATGTCACAACATCAATGAGTACATTTAGAGGAGGTTGTTTAGTTATTAAGCACCATTGATTTTGTAGTCCAAATTTGCACACCAGGAGAGCAGCAGTGCTCTCTCTTCCTCACTCTCTCCATCTCTCTCTCTCTCTCTCTCTCTCTCTCTCTCTCTCTTTCTCTCTCTCTCTCCCTCCCTCTCCCTGGCTATGTTATTCCCTTTGTTTTCTACTTCCTCTTTCTCCTTCAGCATTCACAACAGACCTCCAGAAGTCGCTTCCACTTAATACCAAAGCAGTGTATCGCCATTGATCTGCTGTGTATATGAACTGATGGAGCGGGTTTAGCGGTGCTGCAGTGTTCTTAGCAATGGAAGGAGACAGGGTTCTGGGCTCTTTGACTTTGATCCAGATATGAACATGAAGCAGCGAGAATTGTTTTAACTGGGGGTTATTAGCAACCCAGTGTGCGATTAGCATAGTTTGGTTGAATAGATAATAGATGAATGACTGACACTCATCCCATCACATTAAACTGGATTCTTGTTGCGACCGAAGGTCGCAGTTTACCATGAGAAACGTCACAGCTTGTCCGCGTGTAGACAGACATGTACATGTGTATATGGTCTATGGGCAAACCCATAGACCGTAAATATGTGTCATCATGATGTCATCAAGCTCTGATGTCACTGTGATGTCCGGCACATCTTGTCCACGTATCCGTGTATGATATCTCTGAAGGTCATGCCTGACACTGTGGTTCCCCTGACACATCACTGTGAAATCACAGGTGATATCACAGGTGACATCACCTATGTAAAAGTCCATATATGGGTATTCCCCAGAATCCTTTTCATGCCCATATATGAAGATCCCTGTCTGAACCAGCCACACAGATATGGGCTGTCTTCCTCCATATATGGGCATTCCCATATGAAGTCCTGTTAGATATGGGCTTAATATTGATTACATCAGGGATCTCGTATGGGCATAAAAGATATTGTATGTTGTGATGACATGGGAACCACTATAACAGAATCCCTTTCATGCCCACACATGGGGATCCCTGATGTCATATTAAGCCCATATCTAACAGGAATGCCCATATATGGAGGAAGACAGCCCATATCTGTGTGGCTGGTTCAGACAGGGATCTCCATGTATGGGCATAAAAGGGATGTACTATATACAGTACGGATCTCCATATATGGGTACCAGGGGTCTCATATGGGTAACTGGTCCGATATACATCACTGGCCAGATGGCCAAGAATTGTTGTGGCCCTGAGGCGTCTTACTAGTTTGAATATTGAATCTACCTCAGAATCAGCTGGTGATTATAGATTACATTAAAGTAAAAATTACAAGCCCCATAACACATACAGTAAATCCTTCTATCACAAAAGTTTATAACTGCTCAATGCTCTCACTTGCTCAGGTAGCTACACAGTAAAATCATCTGTACCAGTAAGACTCCCTAATCGGGAGATAAGCGACCGTAGGTCGCTTATCTCCACAAATAGGGCAAAAATGTGTTTTTCCAAAATCTTCCTGATCCATGTTGATGACATGAGTGTAGACATGCTGTGTAGTGATTTTCGTGATTTTAGGGCAAAATCTGTAGGAGCAGTGTCCAAAAATGTGTTTTTAAAAATCGGCCTGAAGGTGGCGCTATATGGGACAGATTCATGGTGATGGGATGAGTGTAGACATACTGTGTAGCGATTTGCGTGATTTTAGGGCAAAAACTGTAGGAGCAGTGTCCAAAAATGTGTTTTAAAAATCGGCCTCATGGTGGCGCTAGAAGAGGGCCATGTGAGAAATGAGGGGTGGGGTGTCCGCGTTGCCTTGGCGGACGAATAGGTACCGGCCCCGGCTCTCCCGGACCCTCCTAGCCCGAGTTACGGCATTTTATGTGAGCTGCAGTGGAGGGGGTCCTCCACTGGGGGCGCCACCACTTTTGCATCCGTTGTGGAGCACCAGGAGTCGGTGGTCCCCGGGAATTCCCCGTGAGCAGCCCCGTTGGGGTGGTCATTTGGTCATTTTTTACATCTGGGGGTCCCCCAGGGACCTGGGGGTCCCTGGAGCTCCGGGGGTCCTTGGAGGTTGTAGTTTGGCAGGCAAGGAGCGTGTGTGCAAAATTTGGCATGGATCGGGGCAACGGTTGCGGAGATATGAGCAGGGCAATAGTGTGACGTGTGAGGTGTGACAGACAGACGGACAGACAGACAGACAGACTGACAGTTTGTGCAGGTTTTGATAGTAAGTGCGACCTACGGTCGCAATAAATGTAACTCCAAAATGTGTACAAATGGTGAGATTACCTAAAATTATGGACTATGCGGTTGAACCTTACACGCGCTGATACTCTGCACCTTAATCTCATGTACAACGCACTGACATTTTATTCTTCTTTCACCATAACTAACGTCCATATCATGTACAGTATCTGCTGCTATGCTCACACACCTTATGTTTAACAACAGGTACTAGGCCTACCACAATGGATAGATATATGTGTAAATATATTTGTTCTCTCTCTTTCTCTTCCTCTTGCGCCCCACTGGCCTTTGAAGAAGAGTTTCACCCACTGTTTTGTACCTGTAAACCTGTGATGTGACAATAACGTTGTTTCTGGGGCATTGAAAGATGAGGAGTAGGACATTTGTACACACACACACACACACACACACACACACACACACGCACGCACGCACGCACGCACGCACGCACGCACACACACACACACACACACACACACACACACACACACACACACACACACACACACACACACACACACACACACACACACACACACACACACACACACACACACACACACACACACACACACACACACACACACACACACACACTTCCCAGAGGGGGCTCCTCACTGGCAGGTGAGCCAGTAGGGGTCAGCAAAGACAGAGGGATTCAGAAATTGGCATAATGACTCAACTACAAAATAATGCCACTCGCAATTTCTGAAAATCATTACCCCGAATTTGCGTTCGGAAAGCTGCACTCCCAGATGTTGTGACTCTCCGACTAAAAGTTTGGTGGTCGGAGACAGTATGGACTGCCCTTAAATCACCTTTTGTCAACAGTAAAACTAAAACTAAAGTTGTGTTAAGGGAAGCTTGAGACCTCTCAATTCAAAACTATAGGCTAGTTCAACCTGGGTGCCAAGTCAGGTTTTGCTTCGGTGCTCCATTGTCACCAAGGCCTCAAGAGAAATAAAGAGAGAGAGAGA
>NC_137815.1:48764956-48847760 GCF_963921795.1 Nannobrachium achirus
AATAGCATCAAAGCAGATGACGTTGTTGTTAAGTGACCCTTATTTGTGTTGTTAACCTGTTGCTACTTGCTAACCAAAGAAACCAGGTGAAATGAAATGCCTGCATGGTGGCTCAGCCACTGTGCACTGACCATACTTCTTGTGAGGACCCAAGTTCAAATCCAGCTCCCATGTCTTGCATCATGTCTCCTCTCCCTCTGCCCTAGGTTTCCTGTCTCTCTACAATCTCGAAATAAAAAAAGCATAAATGCTGGCAAAATTACAATTACCAATTACAATTTAGGCATTTTCCAGCAACTTACAATAAGCAAGGTAATACATCAAATCTTACAAACCAAAGATTGAGAAGAATTAAGTCAAAAGGCAATGTTCATGTTGAGTTGGTTTGCTGAGAATGAACAACACTAACTGTTTACAAATGTGAAAAAGAGGCTGGGGTTAACAATTCCACTAACGGTGGACGGGGCATATGCATCAGCAGAGAAACCCCAGTATTGAATTCTCTACACTTTACCTTGGAGGGTAGCTTGAAACACAATTCCCAAAGTGCATAACGATCGGCTTCCTGAGAACATTATTAGTACCCTTCGTACCCAATAATCGTTGCCCGCCACCCCCACCTAACTGCTAAACACGCCCACACACAGAACACACACTCTAGCCCCCAATCCTCCTCATTCGCTATAGTCACAACATCGAGGAGAACGGCGTTCACCAGATCACAACCAGTGCCATAAAAACCAAGGGCGTCTCCTCCCTCTTCGTCATGTATTTTCTTTTCTTTCTTTTTTACTCATTTTAATCTCTTATTAATTCTGTCATCTTGTGATAACAAGGGCTAAGATCTGATACCGAGTTAATTAACATGCAAATGCATGGAACTCTATTGGTAATGGGATTTGGTCTAATACGGAACTGTCGCCTGTTCAATACTGTGGCAGCCAGTGGTGGAAAAAGCTCTCAAATGTTTTACTTTAGTAAAAGTATCAATACTACTGGAATGTAGAAATACTCAGTTACAAGTAAAAGTCTGGAAGTATTGGCATCAAAATCTACTTAGATTACCAAAAGTAAAAGTTCTCATTGTGCAGAATGTCCAATTTCAAGTTTTCACATGTATAAAAATCTTTTGAAAATAGCAGATCTACAAGCTCACAATGCATCGCATCACAACACATTGTGAGCTTGTAGATCGGCTATTTTCAAATGGCCAAAATAGTGTGTAATGTATGTTTTGTAATGATAATCAAAATCTACTAAGTAACTAGTGCTAAAGTTATCAAATAAATGTAGTGGAGTAAAAGTACAATATTTGGATCCGAGATGTAGTGGAGTAGAAGTAAAAGTATTGGAAATTGGAAGTACTCAAGTAAAGTACAAATACCGCAAAATCTTATTTAAGTACAATACTTAAGTAAATCTACTTAGTTACTTTACACCAGAGAGGTACCGTCAGCCTGCGCTTCAACTTCACCTGTCAGTCAAGGAGCAGCAGGTGAGCTTTATGCTAGTTTGTGGCATAGTAAAATAGCCATCTATTCAATGCATTTTTGAGCGGTGCTAACCGCTCCTATAGACCGCTTTTTTACCAAAACCATGATGTCACAAATGATGATGACACAAGTCCGTTAGACCAATGAAACACTTCGATTCTGTTGATCTGTCCATGATGTCATAGTCACATAGGCACCCGATTGGTTAACTCTGATTTAGAACGCGTTTAGGCCGCCTAATTACGTCATAAAAAATTATTGAGCGGTGCTAACCTTGAATTTCAAAATTGTATTTTAGATGAATATTCACTTATAAGCGATAACATAACCACACTTTTAGACAGACTGTGGAAAATGTTACAGGTTATAAATGATAGCCAAATAATACAAGTTTAAAATACAAATAAACACAATATCCACTGGGTATCCACTGATTGCCCAGTTCTTCGGGCTCTTCGGGCCTAGCTCTTCTTGAAAGATTCAGTCAAGTCAGTGGTCTTGAACATAGCTGACAGCTGTTGTACTTGGCTCAGGCTGACAGCTGTTGTACTTGGTTGTACAGTTGTTGCTGCAAGGTCTGTGGTTCCAAAAAATGTAAAATACAAATAAACAGCTTTTGGAAAAAAGAATTATGCTGTCACTAATGAGGGTAACATTAGAAAGAGAGAGTGATATCTTCTAAGACAGTTTCTGTATAGCCTTCATAGTGATCTGCTTGAACAGGTTCCAATTCTCTTGTATTCCTCTGTACAGGTGGGTCTCTCCTTAGGTCCTCTGTACAGGTGGGTCTCTCCTTGGGTCCTTGTATAAAGGTAGGCTCTGTTGATGCACTAATATAATGCATCTATTCAATATTCTTCTATGAGTCTCGGTATCTGAATCTATCTCTAGATGTCTCTGTAAATGTGTATACTACTATACTCTTCTGTATATAGCTAATTTATAACTAAATATGACGTCATGCCGTGACGTGACGTATCATGCTCGTTTCCTCGACAAAACTGCCCCCATGAATCCGATAACATGAGGATTCACAACGTATGTTAGAGGTAACGAATGTTTCTTCTTCACGTCTCCTAGTCCTGTTGCGTGGATCTGATGTGAATTATTCAGTTTGGGACCTTCTAAGTCTATGCTACTTCGCTCTTCCTTGAAGCAGATTATAAGGTTGTGGTGGAGTGGAGCTATGATGGGTCTACTCTATGCTGATGAGATTACATATCTTCAAGACGCTAGAAATATCGTGGTAATGTAGAATTCATCTTTGAGGTCTTGAATGTCATGTTGAACTATGAAGGTTGATAAGTACATCACATTTCCGTATGCTACGTGAACACATCACATTGTGACTCTAAGTAAGCTATGTAGGTACATTGCAAAGAAAAGGCTTGAAAATCAAAGTTCACAGTATATCATACTCCCTAAATATTTCTGCACCGCTCAATTCGCACAGGTGTGATTTTTTTTCTTCATTTGCGCTTTTAACAACGGCACAGACAGCAGGTGCTCACAAATAGATATGTGCATGTTGGTGAGACAACAACAAACACTGTCATTGGAAGAATAGAGGGGACCAGCAAGCTCCTTAACTGTGTTTAGACAGAACAGTGACAACACTGAACGGGGCTCGTTTCAGGAGCCCTGGCACCTGGCACATCAGAGTATGGTCGGTGGCTGCAGGGGTGTCCCACCAAATTCTGGGCCCTGGGTACAAGGATTCACAAGGATTTAACCCATTTAGACTGGGAACGCATAATTACGCATTATTTTGTGCGTTAACAATTGAAAAATAGCAGATATACAAGCTTGTAGATCTGCTATTTTTGAAAAAATCGTGAAAAAACCTATGTTTCTATGTCAGTGGTGCTCAAACCTTTTCATGTGAAGGACCCCCAAAATTATATGTATTTGGCCACGGACCCCCAGAAGCAAAATTTGAGTTACAAATGTTCACTTAAAAAAAATATTCATTAGCACACATTTTCACGACTTTTCAAAAAGAAAATATTTTTCAATAGCTAAAATATAAAATAATTAGGGCCCCTCCACCTTGGGCCCTAGTAACTCAGTCCCACTCCCCCCCCCCCCCCCCTTGTGACGCCCTTGGGTGGCTGTTGTTTGGGTGGAATGGCTGAGCTGGGCTTCGCTCATCCTCTCAGACAGGAGGCGAGCTCACAGTGGCCGGCCCCCCAAAGTCTGCTGTTGCCAGTCGCTAATTGGCGGAGTCACAAGCACATGCAAACATGCCCAGTGCTGATACTTGGGGAGGTAGCCAGTTTGGCTGGCTGGTTCGCTGGTTGGGTGGCTGGCCTCGGTGACTGACAGGCTATGCTAGCCAGATGCTGACAGGCAACTGGCAACGGGCTGATGTCAGCGCAGGTGTTGGGCTTGGGTGGTCAAAATTAACAGCTGGAGCACGATGTCACTGGGTTCACTGCTTTTGCAGACAATTTATTGCAAAAATACTGTATCTAACGGGACTTCATATGGGAATGCCCATATATGGAGGCCACATACCACACAGAATCCATATTATGGCCAAGACAGCCCATATCTGTGTGGTTGGTTCTACAGACAGGGATCTCCATATATGGGCATAAAAGGGTATGATGTCAGATGTCATAGACATCATAGGACTTTCAAATAACGAATAACTGAGTAAGCATGTTTGGGCTCTCACAACATATCTCCATATACAGTACATGGATCTCCATATATGGGTATCAGGGGTCTCCATATATCCAGATGGCCAAAACCTGAGGCGTCTTACTAGTCCTAGATTACTATCTCTATGCATTTGATATTACCTAGTGCTCTGGATTAAGTGTCTACGAAATGCCTAAATTGTAAATTGTATCGGGTCGTCACTTGAATGTTTGTGGGATTCATCTTCAAGAATGTGTGGACCTGACCTCTACTCTTTCTTTTGAGTGTCATATAGGCTACATTATATATATCTTTAGTTCTGAGATTTGATAAATTGCTGGGATAAACTAGAGCATGAGGTTTACTTATTATTATGCTAAGCTATGCCATCCCTCCTCATACAGTATGCATTCCAGGTGGTCCCCCGCTAAAAGATGAACCCAAATCTAAGGTGTAGATTTCGGTCCCAGAGATACAAAATCGTATTAATTACTTGTGCAAGTACTGTGTTCGGTGCTGTCTGCTTCTGGCAGAGCCTTTAGCCAATGAGAGAGCAGCGTTCTTGGGCGACGTCACCGCCAACAGGTGTGACCTGATACAAATAACAAGGCGCAAGTTGGCACCTCGACAGAGTGCCAACATACAGACAGCATCGAACAGCACCAATCACAGTACTTGCATGCTCTGCTGGCGCACAAGTAGGCCATATATGGCCACGAGTGAACAAGTCGTAAGTTGGCACCTCGACAGAGTGCAGTCTAGTTAGTCCCCCCAGGAATCCGCGGAGAAAAAGTCTTGATTCTGCGGAGAACATTTCTTGATTCCGTGGACATTAAAAAACAACCTAAATGGCCAGTTATCAAGCTAAAAATTATATAGTTCTAAGAATCAAGTAAAACCCTACATGAAATAGCTACAATTAATTGTTATTAGTGGTTAGAATAATCGAATAATCATTTTTGAGAATAAAAATCTAATATTAAATCTATTATTTTTTAATAATTACTTCCTGTTGCAAAGACTATATTGTCATCCAAACCATGTCCATAGTAACCACATTTTAGAGGATAGCCTACCTACTACCTAGTATGGGTGTAATATTTATTCTCTTCTGCATTAGCATTGTTATTGCCAGGACCAGAGAGGCATAGAGAGGAACTATCGTTCAGGACACAGTTTCTGTCAGGAACGAATGTGGGACCGGACCATCCAGCATCAGTGCTAGCAGGAGGGAAGCTAAGCTATTCCCCCAGGCTCTGTATGAGGTGGCCACTGGCAAGACCATGTACAAATTGTTTTATAATAGTAGTAATAACTACTCCCGCCGCTCTGCTGCCACTCGCGACTGTTATTCCGCGGCCGTCAGAAAAGTCCGCGAATGGCCGAGAAATCCACGGGTGGTCGCGAGTTCCGCTATAAATTCCGTGATCGCGGAATCGCGGATTCCTGGGGGGACTATCTAGTTGAGGGTCTGTGGCCTAATGTAGGCCTATAGCATATCAAACTGGGGGTCCTTCAAATTGAAATGGTTGAGAATCACTGGAATAAAGTGAATTCACTCATGGTTACGTTTGATGGACATTGTCGTTACTTACCATCTTCAATTTAACATGGCATGTGCAATAGCTGATCTAGTTTTATTGCATATCGTGTAAATGCATAATAAAAGACAAGCTGCATTAAACATGCTTTCTCCCTTTCTTACTTTGTAGTAGTAAGTAAGTGAATTCCAATAAAACTCAGACACCAAGCAAACACTACTAAACTGTGTGTCACCGAGCTCCCACAGTCTGTGATAGACATCATATATAATATATATATCTATAAAAAGGAGGGAGTTGTTGTGTATTTATTGTGCTTGGATTAGGGGAGGCTGCCTTATCGAGGGTGGCAGACACCAAACAAAAAGAGCACATGGATGAAGCTGGCTAACCTTTGGCAGAAATCATTTCTCATTTACTTCAGCCTCAGTCTTTCAACCCCCCACACCTCCCACCTCCCCTTTTTTTGGCCACAAGGTAAGTACAAGAGAAGCTTAGAGGGAGAGCTAAATAACATGTCCTCGCATACAGTACAGCGGGCTGAACAGAACCTGCAGGGGAAAAATCCTAATTCGGTTCTTGAAAAATATCTGGGCTGCAAGAACGCAAAAAAATAAAATAATTTGCAGTTCTTCCAGATTCTCCCATAAGGCTCAAACTATATTTTTACATTTCCCCCCTTGCCATACTCCTCATGAGATTGGTTGCTTTTCTCCCCTTCTTTTCCCACAGCTGTTGAAGCATGGTGAACTTAAAAAGCGCCCATGTATGTCTTTGTCCAGTGGGGGCTGTCACAGTTGTTGTAGGAACGTGGGCGAGGACATGATAGCAGCCGTTGGTTCGGTGCTGCTTTTAATTTCTTTGGGGAATCCGGACGGGATCTGTTCATTCGGGGGGATATTTTAAACACGTGTCTTCCCCTCCGTTTCCCCATCTGTCTCTGTAGTGCAAATGACTTTGGTGGTGGCAAAGGAAGCTGGAAGCAAGGAGCTGGAAATGGCTTCCTTTGCTGGTCCCAATAGGGACTGAAAGTGGAATAGTAAACAGCGGGACAGGGTGGAAAGATGTCCAGGGATGGTTACAGAGGCCGGTCTGAATCTCCCCAGCTGATCGGTGTCCTCCCAGTACTCTCCCTGTCTATGCTCCTGTGGTTCAATTAGGACAACTCAATGCAAATGGTCTACAGTGTAGACTCCACAATGCCCTATCTAACACCCTACATCCTAAAATGGTGTGGACCACCGGGATACCGTCATTTCGGATGGTTTGGCATGTGAAGGACAAGGCGTTCTTCTTGTGTGTGGTTTAAGTTTCGGAGACACGGAGATAATATTCTAATATTAGGCCTATATAAGATAACGTTCAGTCACTATTCCCTCACATCCGTAACGTAGATGGTCTGGGTGGTGTCCCTGTGTCTGTATTTGCAAAAGAGGCACCAATTCTTGTTAAACAAAGGCATCACAAACAATGAAACTGTGGGTGAAGGTGTGGGTGTGCGCGTGTGCGTGTTTGAAAGAAAGGAAAAGCTAACCATCTGACGAAGAGCTACTTCAGAGAGCCAAGATCCAATCTTCATTTTAGCAATGCACACACACCTGCCTGGAGTGAGAAGAGAGGACTCTAATCGGCTGACTTTTGACACACAATCTGCCAAGCACAGCATTTCTCTCGCTTGCTAATTTGGAGACTGAGGGCTAGCGGTCACGGTCGTTAGCATACCAGCAGGACAGAAAGGAAGTTCCAACTCAGCAGGACAAAAGTTTTGATCATGGTTCTGACAAAAAAAGAAAAAAAAGAAAGAAACAGATGACTGGGAAGGGGAAGAGAGGAAAGGTATGCTGGGAAATGCGGTGCAAGGTAAGACAGATAATAACCTGGATAGCTTTTTAGCAAGGTAGCGGTAATTAAAACCGATTAGTGCCACAGTGAGGGGAGAGGTGGAGATTTCCCTTCTATCCAAGAGGCATTTACGTGGAGAGAGCGCAGACAGAGGCCAACCTGTTTGACTGCAAAAGAGCTAAATGCCTAAATTGAGGACCTACGGTGTAATTGGAATTTATTCACTTGTAATATTCGCTAGAGGCCTGTCTTTGATTGGTTATTTTGTGGTCATTATTTTGTCAGAGGACAGAGAAGAATGGATGCTATCAGACTCCAACATCTGGCTTCTTCACTTTCAAACTGGTGTCCCTATTTTATTTATCAGAGAAATGTTTCAAAAATGTCAAAGAAGCTAAAGAATTCACAATGTAGAAGTTTTGAATAGGGCAACATTTGTTAAAATAGTTTTAACGTAAGACACTATTAAACATCATTAAAACACGCACACGCGCACACATACACACACACACACACACACACACACACACACACACACACACACACACACACACACACACACGTGTATATATAGACTGGACATTTCAATCATGGCTCAGGAAGAGCACTGTCAACAAGGAGCATAATTTAGCACCAAATTATGGATGTGACAGCTATACATTCTGCTTTTCTTTTGGCCCATATAGCCATTATCCATACTGTTGAAGCACAAGCAATGGCATGACAGTATCTCCAGCAGCTTCTGGGAACATGCATGAGCAGATGGTTTGCTCTTCTGATCTGAACACATCAGAGGGAGTCAGGGTGCCATAAGACAGATGCCAGGTTCATTTGTTGACCTGGCATCTCATACAGTAGTTTGTATACTGTAGTTTCAATGTACAGATAAAAAAATAAAAAATATTTCCCACTGGGTGCGATAACAATAAAAAATATCGTTTTTCAATTGAAGTGGATGGTAGCATCCATAACACAACTATAAAGCCGTCATAATTGATGGGAACGCTGTCGCAGACATATCGTTATTGTTATCATGCCCAGTGGGAAAGGGCCTTTAGACTGATCATAGGTTCTTGGTTTACCTAAGATTGCGACCGAAGGTCGCAGTTTAGTATGTGAAACCGCACATGCTGACTCCGTCTGGACGTGTACACCTTTTTACGGTCTATGGGTTTACCGCTCTGACATCATGCTCTGACGTCACGGTGATGTCAGGGGAACCACTCTAACAGAATGGGTTTGCCGCTCTGACATCACGTTCTGGCTTCACTGTTATGTCACACTAACAGAATCCCTTTTATGCCCATATATCGAGTTATTGATGTCATCAATATTAAAAACAACATGCTATCGAGTCTTCTGATTACGGCAGAAGATTAGGAGTGAGTCTGCAGTTCTAACTACAATGGGGAGTTCGTTCTACAGGAGCCTGAAGGGAGAAGCTATGGAGCGTTATGGGACAGATATGGGGGTGCAATACCTTTGGTTGCTTTGTAGGCCAACATCAGTGTTTTGTACTCTGTAGTCTCTGAGTCCACTCTTTTGCTGTGTTCTTTCCTATAACCTTAGAACACTGCTTCTCAACGTGGGGTCCGGGGACCCCCCAGGGGTCCTTGAGGGGGTTCCAGGGGGTCCCCAGCTAAATTATTGATAGTTAGGAACCAAACAAACCCTTGTTGATCTGCAACTCAGAGTTAAATGCAACAACCAAAGAATCAATCCTTATCCTTCATACACAGTAGCGTCACCTCTGAAGTCCTCAATGAACTCTATGTTCAGAACACAGCCGCTCACTTGATCTCCATATCAGAGATCAAATCACATCAGTCCTACAGGACCTTCACTGGCTTCTGGTAAAACAAATAAATCAACTTCAAGATACTCTCGAGTCCTCACCAACTATAAGGCCCTGAACAACAATCTGGCTCCCCCTACCTTTTCAACCTCCTCAAACCATCATGTTCCCTCCTACTCCCTCTGGTCGAGTGATGCCAACCTTCTGGGAATCCCCTGGACCAAATGCTGAAGCTCATGTGACAGATACTGCCCCATCCCTGTGGAAGGAACTCCCTAAACACAACTTTTAAAACTGTCCTCAAATACTGTTCAGAATTGCTTTCCCAAGGTAGACACAATGTATTTACTCAGGAAAGTGCTACAGTATACATTTTGGCCCTATCAACCAAACTTTGCACACACACTCCTTGGCTGCCAAACCACAACCTCCACCCCTAATTTCTCACATGGCCATCTTCTAGCGCCACCATCAGGCCGATTTTTGCTAAACACATTTTTGGACACTGCTCCAACAGATTTGGGCCTAAAATCACACAAAGCGTACACAGTATCTCTAAAGTCATGTCATCAACATGGATCTGTCCCATTTCTACGATTGCCTTCTAAAGTTTGTGTATGCGACTAGGGAGTCTTACTGGTTTAATTAACACTCAGGATACACTTACTCACACATGCACGCACGCACGCACGCACGCACGCACGCACGCACGCACGCACGCACGCACACACGCACACACACACGCACGCACACACACACACACACACACACACACACACACACACACACACACACACACACACACACACACACACACACACATCAAACTGGGGGTCCTTGAGATGAAAAAAAGGCTTAGAACCACTTCTCTACTACCATACATAGTAGAGAAAATGCACTGCCTAAAAAGGACTGCTCAGTATTCAGTTTAAACTGTCTGACTGAAAGCATGCCAGGAGGACACGCTATAGTGACAGCACGTGTAGTGTCATCTTTGAAATGGAAGATGACAGCATTTTGTTAGACTTGGCTTTGCGTCGACTGGATTACATTACAGTCACAGGGACACGATACCCTGCCAGATGTGTCTACCGAATCGCTACAATCTCAGACATGGACCTGTAAACACAATGGGTAACATGCTGTCAACTGAGACGTGTGCTTGTCACCACCCATTGTCCACCTTCTACTTCAGCCATGTATAAAAACACCTTTGTTCCAACTGAGATCTGCGTTGTTAAACAAACCAGCAGTCTGTCAGTTGGTTTTGGAACGTATATTTAACATTAAAGCTGCAATCTGTAACTTTTACATCATACCCAGGATGTCCTGTTTGAGAGAGCACATTTCTACTGCTGAGCTACAGTAACACAGAGCACCTGCTTGGCACTAATGAGCTTCAGACAGTACCACTTGTTAACCAGTAGGTGTCTTACCTGACACCAGGATAATGATAATAACAACATTATTATTACTTGCTCAAGTAGAGCGCGCAAGTACTGTAATTGACTGGGTTTGTATGTATGTATGTACCGTAGGTGTCTCCCTTTATTGAAGACCGTAGCCCTGAAATGGCTGGGATTCTGGGAATGTATGTATGTATGTCGGTGTCTCATCATTAACAGCCAATGAGGGACCAGCATTCCTGGTGATGCCACTGGTGATGCCAGCAGAGTTTAGTATATCGTCGTTGTACAAGTAGGCCATGTGTGGCCTACTTGTACATAAGGCGCAAGTTGGCACCTCGACAGAGAGCAGTTCTAGTTATTAATTGTTTCCAGAAGTGTTTTCGATCCTGTCTGTCCATGTGTCTGTGAGCAGTCACTGCTTGACCGATCGACGTGAAACTTTGCATGCGCACTCCAAATAGGCCAACTTTGCATGCGCACTCCAAATAGGCCAAGGAAGAACAATGTTTCGAACTGGCCTCATTGTAGCACTATAACAGCCCACTTCATGTTTTGGCCTCTAACTCTTGAACTGTACAGTTGTGCCGTCTCAAGTCTTCAGGCTTTACTGCCTTTATCCTGAAAATGTTTGCACAGGTTTCTTTCCCTGTTTTGCCTATCTAATTTGTATGGAGAATGTAGTGTATTTTTGCAGAAATCCGCAAATGGCAAGAAACCACTCCAATCCCATTGAAAAGCAGAATTTACCTGCACACTGTAGGTTTAAACTTCAAAGTCAGAAAAGGAAATACAAATAGCAAAAATAGCTGATCTACAAGCTCAATGTTCTGCCAATCCACTGGAAATCTACTGTCTTGCCAATGGCAGGGCGTGTGAAGTTTTGAAAAGACACAACTCCACGTGGGCCATTTGTACCAGACTAGATTTTTGGCCACCTAAAATGTGTCCAAAACACACAAATCGGTACACGTCGTCTCTGGAGTCATGTGATCAAGACAAAGCAGTCCGATTTTTCATGTTCACTTTGCTCACTCAGGATCTATATTCAGGAAGTATCAAAGCCGTTGTGACGTGACAGTAAATGGACACATCATTCACCAGATGTCTATTAGACCTTCTAAGTGAGCTGAGCACAACTTTTTCTTGGTTGCAGCCTGATTCAAAGAGACATACGGGGTCTCGCAAACAATGAATCCAGTAATCAAGAGGATGTGTCTGGAATATCATGCCAGTCCCAACTCAGGTTTTCATACATACATTTGCATGCAAAATTAGATGTAAATCAACACTTCCTCTGACATCTCCTGAACCACACTCACACTTTGCTAACGATGAAAATTGCATTCAAGCTGTAACTGCTTGAGTGTACGGCGGCACATCAGATGGTCTCTGCTTTATTGGGTAATTTAACACAGGTCCTCGGTGAGTACAGCGGAATTAGCATATCGCCACAGTCGGGCAGAAACCTTGTATGTCCAACACGGCTCTTTTTCAGGAAAGGGAAAAAATAACCTTTGTTCCAATGGATCTAATTCTAACGAAAAAAGGTTAGACCAAGGCACTCTTGATGGAAAGTTAAGCCATTATTTAAGGGCTAATGCATCGCAAGAATAATTGCAGTTATTGTTCAGTCACAAGCTCTTGTTAATACTTGTCATTGGTCAAATATTGATACAACCTGACTTAACCACTTTCTCTTAATATACACGCTTCAAAAAATATAGGGCATAGCGGTGGGCGTGGCTATGCCCTATAGCGAAAATAGCAGATCTACAGTGTACAGTACAGTAGCTATTTTCACACCTTTTTTGCAACTGCTGCTGTTGTAGTACGACAAAGCAGGGCATTCATTTATATATTTAAATAAGTTGAATATGGAGATACAAGGTTTCTGACCGACAGCAAAGATATTGAAAAGAAAGAGAAAGAAAGAAACAAATAGAAGAGAACAAGAGAATTACAGGAGAGCGATATGCGAGACATAGATAAGCCTAAAAAAAAAGAAAAGTACAACTTGATGGCCTTACCATATGGCTCGGCTAAATAAGCTCAATACATCCCCACAGCTTGTGAAATAATTAACAGTTTCATCATTGGCAAACGCTGTCAATAGCAGATTACAGGGAGGGCATTTATAAACTTGACAAAGCCGCGGTCCCCCGCGGGAGGCCAGCAGCCACGCTAAGCCACATGTGTTGTGTTACTCCATGGGGACAGATGGGGAGCCCTGGGAGAGACACAGGGCCGCTTTAACACATACTTAGAGAAGCGGAGAGGAAAGAGAGGGAAACAACAACAACACAAGGGAATAAGCAATTCTGTGACAGTTCTCAAGTGAATTAAGGAAGTCATATACCGTAACACTAATGGCCATGGGTGCATGCTTGCTATGCTGTAGTTTCCACATTCAGTTTTACCTTTGTACTGCTCAAAGAAGTGGAGAGTGTCCTTGTACATCACACCATTATTTTTTATTTGAGTATTGTGATACCGGTGCTTCGCCGAGATTTCTAAATGCAAGATAGGTGCTAGAATGGTGGCGAGAACAGCCACTAACAAATTGCTTTGGAAAGCAATCATGTCACTGCCACGCAATATGAAGGGGCGCCCTAAAGACTTGGTTCTGCAATGCAGAATTTAATTCGTTTTCTTTTTTGAAAACTGTCTGTTATCTCTTCTCCACCAAAAGTTGAACTCGATGTCACTCACAAACGTGCCAAAAGATCATAATAACTCTGTAGATACAGAAGCTACTGTACTGTATATCTACCATTATGAATAAAATATGTTTCATGTTAACAGTCGTGACGTTCTTTCACCAGAAATTCTGTCCATGATGTGCTTGCAAGTAGTGCTTGCTCTGCCTAGAGTCTCTAGACTGACTGTCTGTCTGTCTCTCTCTCTCTCTCTCTCGCGCACGCACGCACCCACGTATGCCACACAGACACAAACACGCACGCACGCACGCACGCACGCACGCACGCACGCACGCACGCACGCACGCACGCACGCACGCACGCACGCACGCACGCACGCACGCACGCACGCACGCACGCACGCACGCACGCACGCACGCACGCACGCACGCACGCACGCACGCACACACACACACACACACACACACACACACACACACACACACACACACACACACACACACACACACACACACACACACACACACACACACACCTTCACTCCATCTTTTCTTTCTCTCTTGGGCGCCTGCTGTCCAAAGTGAAATACTCACACTGGAGAGGCCTTCGTCTCTTTATTTAAAACACAAACTCATGTCAAGATGCTTTAACTAAGAGACGCTTTGCCTTGGGCAGTGCCTTGACAAAGCGAAGTGCACCTTAGAAAACGTACAATGGAGATAGCCATGAACATTTGTATTACAATGCTTGTTTAGATTTTGTCTGTGATACATTTTATTTATTTTAGTTAAATTACTATTCTTTTCACTTATTTTCTTTGTGTTATAGGCTAAAGCTTGCACTGTACAGTAAGTACACTGACACATGTTCACATTTAAGGGGGAGAATCACTCATTTTCAACATTGAACTATGTCATTAATATACCTTTGAGTTATGTGGATATAAGAAAAAAGTGGACGATTGGTTTTGGGGTTTGGCTTGAAAAGTACACCGTGATGACATCATCACGTGTACTTTGCAAGCCAAACCCCCAAATGAATCCTCCAGTTCTAGGCAACACAGAAGGGGGGGGGGGGGGGTACTGTCATTAATAAGGTATATTAATGACATACAGTAGTATGTCATTAATATATGTAGTTCAATGTTGAAAGTGGGTGGTTCTCCCCTTTAATTGATCCACTTGTAACTCCATGAGAGATTACAAATGGATCCAGATGGATCTCACATAGTGTTGAGATTGGCAGATTTCACCCATGTTTTTTCATCTCACTCACGTCACTTTGTCTGCTGACCTCACTCAGCAACGAAATAAACAGAACATAAACAAAAATAAAAATAAAACAATTCACAGGAGACAGGAGGTGATCACCCCATGATGTGCACTGCAATGTCGTTTCAAATGCACTACATTGCAGGCGCTTTTTGAGAGTGAAAAACAAGAAGACACGTGTCACATGTGTGATCTTGGCAGGTTGCCCCAGAAAATGTGCCGATCTCAACAGGCACTAACGGTAACATGGGTTAAATTAATACTCTGTATTTTACTGTGTGAAACAATTACACGTTATTCACGATAATAACAGAACGGCAGCCATTTCTGACTGCTATACTTTACTAACCCTCCCAAGCGGTCTGTACGCTGCTGAACACACACACAGGCCTCATTTTGTAATAATGAAATTGTATTATTATACCTTCAAAGAGGCGTACGCAGGGGGGGTCAGTGAATGGTCCTTCCAGGAAGGGGGGATTGGAAATGGATGATGCTCTCTTTCTTCTAGTCCCCCCCCCCCTCCTCCCTTCTTCTTCCTCTACCCTACAGGTTGTTAGGTTCTATCAGATAAATGAATGGTCCTCTCAGCAACCATTACTCATCATTTGCTTGACAGAAAGCATGGGCCATGTTATGGATCTGCCCCTTTTATCTAAACTATCAGCAAAAACTCATACCTTCCTTCCCTAGAGAGAGAGAGACACACACCGTGTGTGTGTGTGTGTGTGTGTGCGTGCGTGCGTGCGTGCGTGCGTGCGTGCGTGCGTGCGTGCGTGCGGGTGGGTGGGTGGGTGCACGTGTGCAACACTGGTATGTGTGACAAATCTGGGCCCTTTGATAACAATGTTAACTAGGTAAGTGTCAGAGAGATGAATAGCACCCTGTCACCACGACCAGCAACATGAGGATCCATTGATATTTCTCATTATGTCGCCCTGCCGCCGCACCCCATCATCACCCAACCCCCTTTCTGAAGACCTAACCCCCCCCCCTCCCCCCTCCCCCCAGGTTCGGGGTTCCCTAATAACACTGCCACACTGGAAGATGAATCACAGCCAAATAACCACGGCGAGAACCTCCCACAAAATATGATCGCTGTGTCCACTTGTCTGTAGTCACACTTGGGAGGGGAAGAGCCATCGATAAAGATCTAATGAACAACAATACTATCAAACACTATCAGGGGCCAAGGGGGACTCAGCGAGAGTGAAATGGGGGTGGGGGTAGAGAAAGAGGGAAATAACTGAGACGCTACATTTCATGGCTGGAGTAATGTCACCAGTGCACAAAGATGTGGCTGGTGGAAGTGGGATGGATAGTGACTGGAGATAGAAGGTATTGATTCGGAGGGTAGATACCAGAATGAAAGATAATCATCAGGAAAGCTAAATACGTGAGTGAGTCATTGTTCGCGCACGTCCTGGGGGATGGTCCTTGTTCCATGGGCGGAATTCATCGGACACGCAAGGCATGATTCCCACGCCACTGTTTCCAATCTATCAATGAATCCTACCATTCTGCTGTGACGACGATGTGTGACAATCTTATATACTGTACTGTACCACTTCCCAGTGTCTACTGTGTACTATGACCTCAGCAAACAAACAGTAATTCAGCAAAATGAAGAAATGAAGATATAGATATTTGGCATAAACCTAAACCACCTACAAACTAGAAAGGTGCATTTTTTTAGGAGTAGTAAAAAGTGTGTTTTAAAGAAAATTCTGATTTGAATCACGAATCGAACCAAAAATGATGTTCGACTCAGTGAACTTATTGAGAAACAAATGTTTTTCTTTATAAATCAAGACAATAGCCTAAATGAATAGTCACTGTAGCTCTCAGCGCTGAAAAAAGGAGGTTTAAAAAAATAGTATATCCTATATTGTATCGAAAATCTAATCGGATCGAATCGTGACCTTGGAATCGAAAGTTGAACCGAATCGTAAAGTATTTTTGCTTTCATAAAAGCACATTTCTTAAAAAAGAAAAAACTCATTTGCTATTCAGCTCTTAATTTTTTCTCTATGGAACCTCGACTGGATGCATAGGGAGACCAAGAAAACAACAACAACAAAACATGTTTTGAACATCACTGCAACTTATAATCACGCGCTGACATTGTTTGGCACTAACAAGCATGGCAGAGGCATAATTGAGCTTCCCAGCGTTCCCAAAGGCTTCTCAGCACGCAGAAGGAGAACAGCAGAGAGACAAGAGACATTGACATTCTCTCTAGGCTGTTCTGTCCTGATTAAATAGCTTGTATTAAATAGCCTCTCATTCTCAACAAGTGCAGCTTGCATCACCGGCACTAGTGAAGCTAATATGAGTGAAGAGGCCTGGTGGTGTCCTTGGTACAAGGCACTCCAGTTATTAGAGCCGCGCCATGTCTCTCTGCAGAGATGAGTGCTGAAAGGCCACACTGATAAAGGCATGGACACAGGCTTAGAAGAAGGCAATGAGCCCAAGTGCCATCTCTATATAAAAGACTGCGGTTTTGATTAAACATTTAATTTACACATTCATGGTGCATACATATGCTCGATCAGTATTTTATCAGTTGGATGAATTCAATTACAGTGATGAAGGGGGCACGAAAAGTATCAACTGAATTGCAAGGTCTTTTTTAAAGCGGTTTATGTGGGCAATGCTTAACCCCGTTAGACTTTGGTTCAACTAATGATCCCCAACACCCAACTATACTAATGTAATTGACATAAGATGGTGCTTTAATAATGCACAGGCACTGCATCATTGGACGCAATGTTTAAATCCTAAATTTTAAAGATGACAATGATTTTGTCTAATCTAAACGTAACCACTGCAGCTCTTGTGTTTGCCGATATGGCCTGTAGACTTTGTGAAAGCCTCTCACAAAGCTTCAGAACAGCTAAATGCATTGCTATTTACAGTAGTTGCCCTGTTTATTGAATAAACTGCCCACTGGTCTCCTTCTGTTGTGTTCCAACACACTTAGTATGGCATTGCTCCTACTTTGTGTGTTAAGTTCTCAACGGGTCTGAAAATGAAGGCCTGGCCCTAACTGGCCTGACTAATTAGCATACATTTTAGGCCCTACCTGGCCCGAAAACGTTGGGTCGGATCGGGTATGGTCGGGTCTGGGAAGAATTTAAGAACAATATCACAGTGTAAAAGTAATAAAATAATAAAAATATATATGTTCTTTTTTCATTGGGCCCGAGGCCCTACCCGGCCCGACTAATTAGCATACATTTTTGGCCCTACCCTACCCTAAATGTCGGGTCGGGTTCGGGTATTGTTGGGTTCGGGAAGAATTTGAGAACTCTAGTGGGCGCGGGCGTGCCCGTGTGGGGTAAGTGCTCAAACCGGTATGGTCCAGTATCATTATTGAAGTCTTACAATAAGTCCTCGCTCCAACAGGTCACAAACATAGAATGGATAATTTGGTGTATTTAGTCTTCGTCAATAACCTGGCAGACAAATTATTTCTTTCTTGGGGTCCATGGAACTGAATATTTTGAGATGGAGTCCGTGATCAAATACATATAATTCAAGGGGTCCTTGAGCACCACTGACATAGAAACATATGTTTTTTTGAGAAAACTAGTTTAGAATACATTTTAGAACGGAAACTGTTAAAAACGGATATGGAAAAAAACGGATCTGCATTGCGTCTCATGTTAAATTTGACAGGAAAACATCCATTTCTCTGTTTCCTGATCCTGCCTTATGTCTTCTGCATTGCTGCGCTAGCTTGTGAGTTTATAGCAGCGACATGGATGTTTTTGGGATCGGATCTGTGCGGCAACATGCACGCGGATCTAGTGATCGTGCACGCGCATCGTGCACAATGGACCCACTGCGAGCACACAACCGGGATATGACGAGCATATTAAACATTAAATATTCTGGTAGTAACTGAGTTAATGGGTAATGCCGTGCTTTGTATAACCATGGAAACAGTAGCTGGTATTCATGGGGAGAATTATTGCTCCTCCCACAACAGGACAATTATGACAAAGAGCAGATAGGTGTGATACCAATGGCAACAGTGACCCTGGCCCACTCTCCCTGCACTTGATTAAAAGGTCAAAACACTTATTTTTGAGAACCATTGACATTTCCATGGTGCAATCCTTCAGTCCAGGCAGAGGAGGAGAAAGCATCAAATATTTGCCATTATGTTTCGCCATGTTTCTATAGGCCTACATACAGTACATTCACCATATTGGTGTTTTTAAGGTATTTCTGCTTTCTTTCAGCAGTAAACAGAGACAGTGCAGTGACCTAAATACTGTACCATACAGAGTACATTACTGTATTCTCTCTGTCAGATCATATAAATGGTCTATATATTATATAGGCCTACTGTAGCAACTATATTCTTAAGAGGGCCAGATTTGATAACTGTTATTTATGGGGGGAGTCAGGGAGACTTGATTGGGGAGAGATTCTCTCACAACAACTTTTACTTCAGTTGATATAAAAACAATGATCAAACACAATAATAACACAATAATAATGCTACAGATTACTTAATTACTGCATTGTTTCTTTATTGAAAACAGAACAATGTAGGCTAATAGTCAATGGGTGAGCCACATAAAATACTTTTACCTTTTGTTTAAGTGGTTACACTGCAAGATAAGAGGAATGTTTTGCTTAATGAGATCCCTTGACATTTTAAATTCGGGAATTGAACCCACAACTTGCTGTCAGGCTGCATTAGAGCCTATATCTGGTATGCCCCACAGATTATTTAATTCATATGAAAATATACTGACAGTTAATTTGAAGGGGTTGGAAACCAATCAATATTGTTTAAATTGACAGTAAACAATGTCACAGCAGTGCCAATAAGAACTAATAATAGTAACAATAAAAGTTATAATTCTATTCTTGTATTTAATTAAACGAATTTTTCCAATACTGTAACACTGCTTATCTGCCAGATATAATGCAAAAATCCATATTGACTGAAGTTGCACTTTTTAGATTCACGTTTGACAGCAACTGAGCAATTGCTCATTTTAATTCATGTGAGAAAAGCCGGATTCAAATCGAACCAGACATCATTAAAAGGTAAAAAGACCATGCCTTTGTGTTTGCAAATAGCACTGCATTAATATTCTCAATCCTAAAGTGTTCACAGCCAACACACTTGTGTCTGCCTAAGAGGGCTCCCTCATCAAGTAACGTCTTCAGTAGAGAGAGACTTCTGTCCCTGCATCAGTGGGAGAGTGAAGTAATCACATCTCAGTGCAAAGTTTGCTTTTAGTATCTAAATACTGTGACACGATGTGATCTGTGCAAATGATGACTGGGTTAGGGTTAGACTTTAATTTGAACTCAAATCAACTTCAACGTCAAAATTGTCAAAATCAGCAGGGAAAAGGAGCAGTTTCTTTTGAAAAAAATGTTTTCCTTTAGCCACTAATTAGCCCATTTAAGTGCACAGAGATGGTACTCGATGGTCAAATAACACAGTGTTTCTCTAATGGGGTACGTGTACCCCTAGGGTACAGCAGGGGGTACAGGAGAAAATTAAAATATGCATTTTACTGTTATGGGTAATGACAAAACATTGACAGTCTTTGTGTGAACCTTGTCATCTGTAAATTGTTAAACCAAATTACATCAATAGTACGACTAGTACAACTTTTATTGAAAAGAAAGCAATGTTTATTTGCCATTATGATGTTTTATTTTAAACATATTGGCATTGGAACTGGACTTTTGGTGTTACTTTTATAAGCAAAATGCTATAGTCAAGGAAAGGGGGTACTTGGCTTCAGAAATCGGTATAAGGAGGTACTGCAAACAAAAAAGTTTTCGAACCAGTGAAATAACATACCTCCGCTAAAGTTGGCACATCACCTTTCCAACATCAATTTCCACAAACATATACTGTATTTCATGGACGACCTTGACATTTTGCCAAATGTTAACCTGTGCAACTGCAAATGCATGATAAATGTTACAGAACTAACATTCGTGAACTTGTTTAAGAAGCTAGCTAGCGATTTGAGGCAGGAGACTAGTGTTGTGGTGTCAGACTGTAGCTATGTTGGCATCATGAGCAGATGATTCATTATGTGGAGGTGTGGATCGTCAGACACCATTTCATAGGCAGAGTATGAAATGAGTGCACAGACAAACATATTCTCCTATTGGAGAAATTAAATACATGCCTCACTTCTGTATCAAACGCCTGATAACATTTACTAGTAAGCCACCTCAGGGTGACAAGCGACCTGGTCACGCCATGTCTTGGCCATCTGGCCAGTGATGTATATTGGACCAGTTACCCATATATGGCGATATGGAGACCCCTGGTACCCATCCATGTACTGTATATGGAGATATGCTGTGAGAGCCCAAACATACTTACTCAGTTATTTCTTATGTGAAAGTCCTATGATGTCTATAACATCTGACATCATACCCTTTTATGCGGCCAATCTATGGATTCTGTTAGTGTGGTATGTGGCCGATGTGGGCTCCATATATGGGCATTCCCATATGAAGTCCTGTTAGATATGGGCTTAATATTGATGACATCAGGGAACTCCATATAGGCTATGGGCATAAAAGGGATTCTGTGACATCACAGTGAAGCCAGAGCGTGATGTCAGTGTGGCAAACCCATTCTGTTAAAGTGGTTCCCTTGACATCACAGTGACATCAGAGCATGATGTCAGCGCGGCAAACCCATAGACCGTAAAAATGTGTAGACGTCCGGATGGACGTATGCGGACAAGCTGTGACGGTTCTGATAGTAAACTACGACCTACGGTCGCAATTACAGTATACTCACACATCTGCCTCCAGTTGAATATACCTGCTCTATGGTCTATACATACTAGTAGTCTAAAAGTCTGCAGTGTTAGTTTACTTGTTGTGAGAGTGTACAAATGGAACCAAAATGACACATAAGGGTCCATTTGGTTCCATTTGTACACTCTCAGGTGCATGTAAATAAACACAGAGGATTTATAGTGTACATTCTTGGTCAAAGTATATAGTTGTTACATACATACACTACATAATAGTGGTCTGCTGCCCGGATTAGTGGTCTATAATATCAAGTATTTTTATCTTTCTTCTAACAGCCTTTGAGCCACTCCTAGCAATTCCTTTGTTGGCAGCATGGTATCCTTTACGTGCAACTCTCTAATCGTGTTTTGACTTCTATCCTAAGTGACCTTTTTGGAGAAGTCTTTTTAATGCAGCGCACACTGCAATTCAGGTTGCTGGGGCATTGTGAGAAGAATACAAAAAAATGAGTAGGTCTCACTGCACTCTCTTTCACACAATGCACTGACGCAGGCACCGTACAACAGACACATGCAAGCATGCGCGCACGCACACGCAAACAAACGCACACACACACACACACACACACACACACACACACACACACACACACACACACACACACACACACACACACACACACACACACACACACACACACACACACACACACACACACAAACACACAGCAGGCATACAGCAGGCATACACAAAAAACAAACAATGTTTTCAATGTTTGCTCATTCCTGAACACTAATCAGAAATGAGTATTATGCTTGTCATGGTTTCCCAGAATGACCATCTGGTTTTAGGCTGTTTTGTGAATGTTGATGAGCAGCACAGAAGGTAGAATGTACTTAGTAATAATGGGCAAAACACATCTGTATTACTCAGCAGTGTTTAGATTCTTCCGGGATGTAAGCCATTTTAGCATAATCAAAACAGACAGATAGATAGATAGGCTTACCTTTATTATCTCAATGGAGAAAATCAGTCACTGATTTTCACAGCAGGTTACAAAGTTACAGGGAAGTATGAAAAAGAACTGTTGTGTATACAGAGAAAAAACTAACGAGGAAGAAGAATACAGAGGAATCGTAAACGTAGATAATAAAACAAAAAATATATATAAAGTGTTGAGAACAGTCAATGCTACATAAGTGTCACAACATAACACAAATAGCAACGCTCATACTACTTATTAATGCAGTACCAAACAAGAAAAAGAGACCCTAATCAAATAAAGTGTCCATAACAGTCACTGCTACATAAGTGTCTCAACATTATGTCAGACATGCAAGAATACTAAAATAATACTTAAAAGTGCAGAGCCAAACAAAAGTGTCCATTGATCAGTGCAAAAAGTAGAAGTGACAAAAAAACAGCATTGGTAGTGGTGCGCACAGGTGTTTTATTTCCTACCTATTTTAAAGAGGTGGTGCCATAGTTTTGTACTTTTTCTGTTTTTCATGTGTCTAGGAGGTTGAAAGTACTTCATTAGACCCCCTGATGTGTTTTTTTTGAGAAATGATGTATTCTCTTAGTATTTGTTTGTTTTCTCTTGGAGGCTGCCACCTTGTGGTCAAAAGTGTCAGTTAAAAAACACAGATACTAAGGGTGTCACAGTATCAACTCCTCCCCAATTGCCATTCACCCAACACTGTGGGGTGTGGCTATATCAGCTGGGTCACCACCCACCATGCCATCCATGCATATTTAATGAACTGGGGGTGTGGCCACATAAAAACCCAATTTTAATGCCGTTGGTACAACGTAAGTTCAGGAGGAATAAGACCACACCGGAGAACTATCTCCCCACTATGTTATTGCCTCCAATCAGGCTGACTTCTACTCCTCCCAAGCTCACCTGCTTGTGATCCCATTGATAACAACTCCTCCCCTATCTCCTCCCCCAAACCAACCAAGGGTTGTATTTATACACGACCACCTCCACCTACTACCCTCTGATCCGTTTCTCGCATGGACACACACAAGCTCAGGCCACACACAAGCTCAGGCTCACCACGCGTCCCTGGGTCAACCGAACCGATTAAATAATATTAACTACAAACGTAGTCCTACAATTCCTCCTCCTACAACCCACAACAGATGCCAGCTCGTACTCCAGCGATGCCATCACTTCTATCCAGCACCAGCAAGCGAGATCAAACACCAACCTTACAGTCTGTTTTCATTCCGTGGCCACTAACTTAACATGTTTCGCCAGCGGCCCGGTTCACACGCCGTCTCGCGGCAGTCCCGGCTCGGCACATCACAACACCACCCCAGTCCTATCCTCACACAACCAGTCAGTCCCGTCACGACCGCCACGGTGTTCAAGTCACCTCCGCGGCTAGCGAAGTAGCCTACTTCTCCCACGCCGCCATTCAAGCCGGCTCGCTCCACGGGGCTCCGCTACAACTCCGTCACTCCCAGATCCAGAGCTGCTCAGCCGTGCCCACGCTTTCCTGTCCAACACTCAAAGCTAAGTATCTTTTCACACACCCGACTCCTATACCCACAGCACATCCTCACCTACTCATTCGTCAACCTCCACCATTCTACATTGATTCACTGAATACTATCAGTCCCAACAACAATACAGGCTAGAGCAATGGTATTTTACAATGATCATTTCTACCAGAGCTAGATCATTTCCATTGCAGTCCTACATTCACTGTAATCCAACAAAGCGCTGAACCATATTCATCCATACATCTATCTGTCCATAGTCACCACTCCTCCCCCCCATCGTCCTCACCAGCTCACCATCTTGTTCTACATCTAATAAACGGTGTTTTAAGGCTAACACCGTATGATCCTAAACAGCCTATCTAATCATCCATACATCCACCCATCCCTTCGGGTTACTAACCACTTCCCACACTATTCTCCCATCAGCGTCCCATTGCTCTATTGATTAAAACGTGACATTCTACCTTCACAATGTATGGAACATCATCCATTTGCAAAGCAACCCTCACCTCCCCACATTCTCCACCACCTAATCTTCACGCATTTTACGCACGTGCTCTCTGCCACCTCCATGTGTTAATTGTCTTGCAAACGTAGGTCACAGTTAACTATGAAAACTGTCACACCTTGTCCATACGTATGTCTGTGAGTGAGTAATGCCTCAATGTCTATAGCTCTAACCCGTTATGACATCTATTGTCGTGACATCTCATCGTGACATCATATTCTGCCTGTGTCCCTTGTATGCCTTTGTATGCTACTAGAGGTTCGCGGCCCTTCGGGCCGCTCACATCTAGAGATCGCGCCTGCTTCACAGGCGCTCACAGCTACAGAAGTAAAAGGGATTCCATTTAAATATTTGTTTCAAACTAAGGTTATAGTATTGGGTCACATAGCACACTGTATGTTCTAGTAGTGTTTCCGTAGCCGCTGCACTTGGCTTCAGTGCTGGTTTACAGCTCACGCTTAAGCTGCTACATGACTGCTGTAACACCATGTTCATATCCAGGATTCTCCTTATCCGTTGTGCTGCTATCTTGGAGGCTAAAATGGTCACACTATGGTGCTAGTGGCTTGCTGCCGCCGCTACAGTCAGATACTATAATGTCTCCTATAGTTTCAGCTATTGGTAGCTCCACTCAACCTGCGGCTGCGTGCTAGCATAACTGCTAATAATTACAGCTAAGGCTAATGCTTGTAAAAATGCTGCATCATGTTTTCTTCAGCTCATGCTAAAGCTAATACTTGTTGGTTGCTAACATTCTGTTTATTATTTCAGCTCCAGGCCAGAGTGGCTGCAGGCCCACGGCTACGTCACCAGGTTTCATGGCAGCTTTATGCTAAAGCGGCTACAGGTTCCATTAATCGTGTTTACTTTATAGCTTCTTGCTGCGGCTGCTACATGTCTAACTGCTAACATAATTTCTACCCTTTCAGCTCGTGCTGGAGCTGCTGCATAGCTGCTACTACAGCAGGTCGCCATAGCAGCACGGCGCTGCAGCTGCTGAGGTTTTCTGCTAACATATTTATCATTACAGCTCCAGGCCGGAGCTGCGGCATGCCCCCCGCTACGGCATCAGGTCAGCTTGCGGCTTTATGCTAAAGCTGCTACATGTTCCACTAAATCGCGTTTTTTCTTCATAGATTCGGGCCACGGCCGCTACATGTTGCTGCTAACATAATGTTCGTCCTTTCAGCTTCTTGCTGGAGCCGCTGCATAGCGGCTGCTACAGCTTGTCATCATTGCAGCGTAACATCACTTTGTCGCATTACATTCTGTCCCTATCCTCGCATGCCCAGGCAGAATTCCACAGTAACCATTGCATCATTTAAGGCAGGCTCAGCATTTATTCCAAACTACACCTACCAACATTGCATCCATAGCTGGTCTAGGCCTCTAGCCACAGCCAGCGATTGCCTGCCTGGCTTCCAGTGCTAACCATTACAACATCCCCCTCTAGCCATTCCTTCACGTCTGCCTTCAGCCCAGTAACCATAGCCAGCGACTGCCTACTTGGCTTCCAGTGCTAAACCATTACAACTTCCCCCTCTAGCCATTTCAATTACGGCTGCCTTCAGCCCAGGCAGCAGCCATAGCCAGCGACTGCCTACCCGGCTTCCAGTGCTATACCACTACAACATCCCCTCCTAGCCATTACTATCACGGCTGCCTTCAAGCCTAGCAGCCATAGCCTGCGACTGCCTACCTGGCTTCCAGTGCTAAACCATTACAACATCCCCTCCCACCCACAGCTGCCTTCAGTCCAGCAGCGATATAGCCAGTGACAGCCTACTTGGCTTCCAGTGCTAACCACGTTCACAACTGTTCCCTTGTTTGTTTTGTCATGCAATTTCCAGGTACGAAGTTCCACAGCCCATGTCGCATGCCCACCCATACCCACCACCTCCAGGCTCCCTCAAAGCAGCCCATGATGAATACCTCCTCCTCCCTCCGACCAGCACAGCGTGCCTCTTCCAACCGGCACAGCGTGCCTCTTCCAACCGGCACAGCGTGCCTCCTCCAACCGGCACAGCGTGCCTCCTCCTCCCTCCGACCGGCACAGCGTGCCTCCTCCAACCGGCACAGCGTGCCTCCTCCTCCCTCCGACCAGCACAGCGTGCCTCCTCCTCCCTCCGACCGGCACAGCGTGCCTCCTCCTCCCTCCGACCGGCACAGCGTGCCTCCTCCTCCCTCCGACCAGCACAGCGTGCCTCCTCCTCCCACCGACCGGCACAGCGTGCCTCCTCCTCCCTCCGACCAGCACAGCGTGCCTCCTCCTCCCACCGACCGGCACAGCGTGCCTCCTCCTCCCTCCGACCGGCACAGCGTGCCTCCTCCTCCCTCCGACCGGCACAGCGTGCCTCCTCCTCCCTCCGACCGGCACAGCGTGCCTCCTCCGACCGGCACAGCGTGCCTCCTCCAACCGGCACAGCGTGCCTCCTCCCTTCCTTCTGTGCCTCCTTCCCTCCCTCCCTCCCTCCTCCCTTCCTCCTTCCATGCCTCCTTCCCTCCCTCCCTTCCTCCTCCCTCCCTTCCTCCTTCTGTGCCTCCTTCCCTCCCTCCCTTCCTCCTTCCATGCCTCCCTTCCTCCTTCTGTGCCTCCTTCCCTCCCTCCCTTCCTCCTCCCTTCCTCCTTCCGTGCCTCCTTCCCTCCCTCCCTTCCTCCTTCCATGCCTCCTTCCCTCCCTCCCTTCCTCCTCCCTCCCTCCCTTCCTCCTTCTGTGCCTCCTTCCCTCCCTCCCTTCCTCTTTCTCAATCTCAATAATGCAACTCAACGTCCGTCCCCGCTAACCGCCTCCATTTCTAACCTCCATTCCCCCCGTTAACCCACGCCGGTTCATTCCATTATTCATTCCATTATTCATTCCATCATTCTTCTCTATTCCCCACTTCAGCCTCCTCCATACCAAATGCTTTTCCACGTCACAAATGTTTCCATGCCACAAATGTTTAATAAATGCAACTCAACTGGTTCTCTGTACCCGCTCCGTAACCACCTCCATTCTAACCTCCATTCCCCCCGTTAACCCACGCCGGTTAATTCTATTATTCATTCCATTATTCATTCCATTATTCTTCTCTTCTTCCAGGGTACGGACGTGGACCTAGCTGCCTTAACCAAACCCTCTGCTTTTTCCCACCAGGCCAGGAACGTAGACTGCGGAGGGGTGTCCATCACCCTCCGCGACCTCAACTCCTCCACTAACCCCACCATTCTCTCCCCCACAGAGTTCGTCCTGGCCTTCTCCATCTACCGGAATGTTTTGTCCGATTTTTCTTAGACGGCATCAACCACGGCTTCTCCCCCTCGAATGCATATGCTGTATGTCTATGTCCCCGCTAACCGCCTCTATTCATTCCAGGTCCAGTATTCATTCCAGTGTATTCATTCCAGTGTATTCGTTCCAGGTCCAGCATTCATTCCAGTGTATTCATTCCAGTGTATTCATTTCCAGTGTATTCATTCCAGAGTATTCATTCCAGGTCCGGTATTCATTCCAGGTCCAGTATCCATTCCAGTATTCACTGCTACGATTACCCATTCCTCCTGTCCACCCGTGCCATCCGAGATCCACCAGATCTTGTCGCGGCTTCTTTGGGCCCTCGTACTGTCCAGCCGCTCCGTCCTCATCCACTCAGACAATCAAACCACTGTAGATATCATTAACAAAGGCCATTCCTCCTCACTCCCCATCATGTCCCTCCTCAGACGGCTCACCCGGATCGGTCACCCACAACTTCATTATCCGCGCTGCCCATATTCCCGGTCACCTTAATACCATTGCTGACTCACTTTCTCGTTTTCTCTTCCAGAAATTCAGGCTACTGGCTCCAGACGCGGACATCCACCCCACTCCGGTACCTCCGTTTTCTCACATGACCTTCCCATAGACCACCCTCCCTGCCACCTCATGCACCACGCCCAACAAACCATTCTCCTGTCACTCGCGCCGTCCACCCTGTCCTCCTACTGAACCGCCTGGAGAAATTTCCAATCATTTCACTCCGCCTATGCGCTACATTCCCGTCCCTAGACCTAGCCACACTCGCCTCCCTCATCAGCCACTGCCACACTTCCCGGTCCATGCCCTCGTCCACTATCCGTGCGTACCTCGCCGGTATTAACTTCGTATCGAAACTCCTCACCGGCGCTCCTCACCCCTTCCATTCACATCCCCACGTCTCTTTGCTTCTTAAAGGCATTAGACGGTACGAGCCACGTCATCCTCCTAGCCGCCAACCCCTCACCTCACCACTCGCCGATTGTATCTCGGTACTCCGTTCCGGCTACGCCAACCCATCCACCGACTCCTCACTCGAATCAGTATTCCTCCTGGCCTTACGGGTTCCTCAGGTGTTCGGAGTTCACCGCGTCCAATACCAGATTCAATCCGGCTCACCACCCCTGCCTCGCCGACCTGACAATTCTAGACCCTTCCACCCTAATCTACACGCTCAGGCACAGTAAAACAGACCAATACGGAGCTTCGACTCCCATTTACCTTTTAAGCTAAATTCACCCCTCAGTCCCTTTGAGCCACTCGTGCGCCACCTCCATACCCGCCGGTCCCAAAACGCTTCACCTTCCGATCCACTATTCATTTCTGAACCGGCACCGTTATCACTCGGACCTGGTTCCATCGCCACCTCTGCCGTCACTCCAGTATTCACTTAAGTATTCACTCCAGTATTCATTCCAGTATTCACTCCAATATTCACTGCTACGATCACCCTAACCCATTCCTGTCTAGCCGCTCCTTCCTCATACACCCGTACAACCAATTGTCACCCCATCTACACTCCATATCGTTCACACCGATCGAACTAAACTAACCTTCCCTTACTCTCCCGGGTTGTTCCCAGGAAAAGACCTCAAGGGCGCTTGCCTCTAACTAACGCATGGATCAACATTCCATCTGACTTAACTTGCAACTAATTTACACCAAAGATGCTATCCCTCTGAATTTCTAGCACGGCCCAACTACCTGTCCACTTCTCTCCCTGTCCTGACTCTCTCCACAGATGTTCTCTCCACACCTCCCACCATCCCATAATCGAATGCTTCGATCCTCTACCTGCGAAGTCCGCCTACATCCGTTCTAGTGGTCCAACCCTGCCCATGCCATGTGTTCACTTTTTGGGGCCTTAAAGCGTAAACTCTGCGCACTCCAGATCCATGGACCTCGGCGCCACTCCAGATCCATCGACCTCGGCGCCACTCCAGATCCAAGGACCCCAAAGCCAAACACCCAGGGTCCATCGCCCCCTGGAACCACTAACCGCCACCTGCTAGCACCCAGACCAACAAGCACCCATACCTATTCAGCCCACCATCCTCAGTACTCCATCCCTCAATCAGTCTCCATTCATACACACTGTATCCATTCAATAAATACAACCCAACTGATATTGTTTGATGGTGTGGTCTTTACTAGTGAAATGCCGTTGGTACAACGTAAGTTCAGGAGGAATAAGACCACACCGGAGAACTATCTCCCCACTATGTTATTGCCTCCAATCAGGCTGACTTCTACTCCTCCCAAGCTCACCTGCTTGTGATCCCATTGATAACAACTCCTCCCCTATCTCCTCCCCCAAACCAACCAAGGGTTGTATTTATACACGACCACCTCCACCTACTACCCTCTGATCCGTTTCTCGCATCCCTCCACCACCCCAATCTCCACACTTTTCTCATGCGCTCCACTAACATTTCCTCATCCTTTCCTTCAGGTTCCAGATGGGGCCTTAAAGCGTAAACTCTGCGCACTCCAGATCCATGGACCTCGGCGCCACTCCAGATCCATCGACCTCGGCGCCACTCCAGATCCAAGGACCCCAAAGCCAAACACCCAGGGTCCATCGCCCCCTGGAACCACTAACCGCCACCTGCTAGCACCCAGACCAACAAGCACCCATACCTATTCAGCCCACCATCCTCAGTACTCCATCCCTCAATCAGTCTCCATTCATACACACTGTATCCATTCAATAAATACAACCCAACTGATATTGTTTGATGGTGTGGTCTTTACTAGTGAAACTCTTTCTGTATACTTTTTTGGAAAAAAATCTTCCTCCTTGTATAATCATAATACCTGATAATCATGTTTTAAAATTTGGCGACGGCTCCTTCAGTGACGCATGCAGAACTGCCTCTCAAATGAGCGAACCGCTTAAAATAACTCCCAAAACACCTCCTATTTCAGAAGGCACCGTGGCGTCAACGTTAAACATTAGTCTACAAATCCCTGTGCCTCGGGGATCGAAAACTAGACCTGGCATTTTTTCGCACCTCCCAGACTCGATCCAGGCACCGGATCCAGCAAGCCGTCTCCAATCCGTACGACCCACTGTTTGCGCGCAATCGCTGCTTTAAGCCGAAAAAGCGTGGATCTACAAGCACCGGCCAGTGAAAGCCACATGTGTCCGCTCTGATGAGCGATGTGGCCGGCCACTGTGAACCGGATTATATGGTAGCACACTAGCATTGCATCACTTGCTAACGTCCGTATGCTAAAGCTATACAAGCATATTACCTATAGAGATATCCACACATACTGTACAGTACCTGAGATATACAATGTTTTTGAAGGCCTGCAGACGATCTTCACACATCTCATGACATCGTTGCTATTATTATCCTGTTCAGTGAAATGTGCAACTTCTGCCTGCCATATGGAAATCTCTGACCGCCCCTCCCAGAGCATAGGAACTCTCTGATGCCCTACCGACGGCCCTTAAGGAGTGTAAATCCCCACTCTCCTTTAAAATCGCTCTGAAAAATCACTTGCAGGTGGCTGCAACTTGAAACTGGTAAAAAGACAAAGCCAAAGCTTATTTCCCTTTTTGTTGTCTGACTGTTATGATGTTTTTTTACATAGTTCTGTGTATATTTTATTATTTTTCTGTCATTTAATGTCTCTATGAATTGAGTACAAAATGCCCCTAATGTAAATAAGCCATTGTGCTTTCTTGGGTTTAAATCCTATTAGTAGACTTTGTATCTGAACTGTACTGTCCTGTGTTGTGATTTTCCTATGCAAACTTCTAATAAAGTATTCAATCAATCTAACTCTGACCACGTATAAGAATAAAATCTGCACACCAGTATTACTGCTCCTTAACGGAATATTAACTCTCTGACTGCCCCTCCAGAGCATGGGTATTTGGGAAACGATAGCAAAACAATCATCAAAAAGGTGAAAAAAGGTTATCTGAGTCAAAAAGTTAAAATAACAACAAACTGGTCAATTCTTAGCGTGTCCTTGAAATCCGGGAAACGTAAACTGTCCGTGTACAATTTGTCTGCATAAATCCTGAGCTATAAATACTGTAAGAAAGAAAGGCAAGGCTCATAATTGACAATCAATGGGCAGTGGTCAGGGCAATTTATAATGGCATATGTGCACATTTTCTGGTCCATAAATGTTAGTGCTAAAATGAAATAAAGCCCATTTAGGTGTAACAGCTCAATACAAACATCCCACACATCATCTACAAGGTCAATCTTCTTTTCATTTGCTGTGGAGCAGCAGCTTCCATATTCTCTTAATGACACCACATTATTCTTTGCCCTGCTAGGTTTAGGACAGAGGTTGTTCACATTCACAAATATTAATTGAACTTTACAACATCATAAGAATGACATACTGTAGTGTAGAGTATGCTAATCAGGTTTTACATCTGTTGTTCCACTTTCTTCAATGGCTGGTGACAGATGGTTTGTCATGAACTTGCCAAATAAATTATCGTTTCACAACTGAAGGGAGAGTGTAGGCCCATAGAAAATATCAAATCCACATATCTAAATGTGTAATGTGTTTATTAGTTCTAATAAAGCTTTCGCAATGCCCAACTCGGATAGATAAAAAGAAAAGAAATGTGAAATACAAATGTAAATCAAACATGACATCAACATACAAATGTTTGATGGCCAGTCACTGAATACTCAAACTACTATTCTCCTGTAACAATGCCAACTCCCTGTCCCTGCATCCAAATACAGCTGTGGCAATGGCCACCTGCACTGTCACAGATAATTACAGTGTGAAATAACATTCTCCTTATCCATTTCCTGTGACAACTTCATCCCCTGTAAAAAAAAAAAAAAAAAAAGAAAAGAAAAAGAAGCATACAGTATAATAAAGCCATATCCTTCCCATCTGACAAGCACAGCAATCTGCATTTTGAATGGGAGAGAGAGAGAGAGAGAGAGAGAGAGAGAGAGAGAGAGAGAGAGATCTGATTTCAATGTACAGTATGGAAGGTAAATATCTGTCTGAATACAGTCAGGACACTATGGATACAAAATGCCTGTTAATGCCAGGCGTAAAAGGAGCCTGTTTGGAACAGCTAATCTCCCAGCTGGCCAGCTCATTCATTCTGTAAGCAATAGAGTGCTAACAGTTCGTAGACCTAAAACCCCAAACAAAATTCAAAGGCCTTTGTTACCATAGGGATTTTCATTGGTAAACAGACAGTACTGTAAGCTTAAAGGAGAATTAATTCCAGTCTAAATGGCTTTCTTAGCGTATTTTTTTCGTATTGAATCCAATTGGAATCGGAAGTCTCGCGAGACAAGATTTGGAACGTGAGTACCGTTTTAGGCAGAATCTCAACAATGACGTAAGCCTGGAGTATAATGTTGTTGCTACAGTACGTATGTTTATAGTGTGTATATGAAGGGGCGATATATATATATATATATATATATATATATATATATATATATATATATATACATATATTTCTTTCTTTTTTTAACGATGGAAATGAGCGGATTTGCATAATCCCCACTGCTCCCGTTGTGGGCTGTGGTTAGGCTGTGGTGGGGTCGCCCAAAATTGACAACCTTATTTTTTAGACAAATTAAGGTAAGAAAGCCATTTAGACCGGAATTCTCCTTTAAGAGATATTTGTGTTTTGTTCTACAATATAATTTACACCCGTTAATATCTCGAGCAGTTAAGTGCTTTTTTTCCTTTTCCTTTTTCATCAAAATTATATTGTTCTGTGGAGATGAATTAATCAAAATATATGGATATCAGAAGTCTTTGTTTGGAACAAAAATAATCTTCTTCATTTATACAAAACACAGTGCAATAGGTCAGGCGGTGAGACTCCATGGCAGAGGTACTTCCAGTTAGGAGGCATTGCTGTACAGCCATATCACTGTATGCCTAGGGCATATTATGACATAAGGCACCACCAGTTGCTAAGACCACACATTCTCATAGGAATGCATTTTATTCCACAAAATTGTAACCCAGTCATTACACACAAAGCAAAGCGTTTTCTTTGGTCCCTCGTGGTCAAATGTACTACTGTGCATGAAAGTATTAACATATTTTTCCCACCAGGAAATGCATTCCCTCTACAAGTATCAACAAAAAACAACAAAAGGAAAGAGCCCAGATCTCTAGTTCTAGTATTGTCCCTTGTGGATGTACCTCAAAAGACTCTGATAAGACCCTATACTGTACTGTATGTTGTATTAGTATTATGTGTGATCATCTACATACATGGCTACTGAACACAACACATTAAATGATTACGGTTTTAGTTTTACTTAATCAATTGATCTGCATAGGAACCTGAATAGAAACACTCCTACAGTCAAGTGAAGTCCACTGGTCAAAGTCACCAACCACTGAAAAAAACGAAAACGGTTTGTGTGTGTGTGTGTGTGTGTGTGTGTGTGTGTGTGTGTGCGTGCGTGCGTGCGTGCGTGCGTGCGTGCGTGCGTGCGTGCGTGCGTGCGTGCGTGTGCGTGCGTGGACTCTACCTCAACAGCTGTCTCCATCAACATCTCCACCTCTTTCAAAAGATACTCTAAATTTATACGTAGGTGGCAAATTAGGTAAAAAAATATTATGGAAATTACTTTTAAATAGCATTATGTAACCTGTCAGTATTTAGGTTGGAATAAACAAAACCTTCTGGAAGTTCTTATCCAAGTTAATACAGTAATACAAGAATAGAATAGAATAGAATAGAATAGAATAGAATAGAATAGAATAGAATGACATTTTGTGTTATTCGTATTGAAACCTCACCACCGCCTAACCCTGTCAGCTGGCCATAACTGACAGAATATCAAAATGAATTCAAACATAAACCTCAAATATTTGCCAACTATGTCCAGAGCAGTAAGCTGATAATGGTACGGGACAATTACAGGATTATTATCAGGCTAGTGTTAAGTGTAATGCAAATTGGGACACTGATTCAGAGTGAACTGTAAATGGAGTTCAAGAAGCACAAAGGGGAAAAGCAAACATAGCCTGAACATAATGGTTTCATACAGCAGTGTTTCTCAAACTTTCAAATGTCAAGGTCTCTCCTTAACCCTGCAAGACCCGAATTAATTTCAAATCAGATGGTGTTGTAGGAGTCTTAATCAGAGGAAAATGTAATGTTTTTTGTAATGTTTTTTTCTGAAGGTTTTATAGCCATAAATCATAAATCATGCTCTAATTTACATTTTGGGGATATTTTTCACAATAATAACATAATGTTCTAGACATTCTAATGATCACCAAAAAAAATATTACAGGCATTTTACTATGTTTTTTGTGAGGAATAGCTTTAGTGAAAAAGTGAGATGTTGTTCGTCCAGACTCTGTACTCCAGAGATCTTTAAGTTGTGTGAATGTCAGCCTCTGTGGGGGGTATTTATATGCAAATATCATGGCCAATGGCATTGTAATGCTAAACAATAGGATCCAATGGTGATGTTAATGTGAAAAAAGAACTGGACAACTCATTATTTAAACTCTTTTTTTCTTTTTTATAAAATAAAAATGTTGCCAAAAAGCTACGCTGGGCCTTGCAGGGTTAATTCTGACAGTGTACAAATGGAACCAAATGAACCTGTTAGGGTTCCTGTTAACTGTGTTCCTTGAGACGATCCAAAGACACAAACAGAACAATTAACAGCATTCACACTTTGAAAGTACCAGAATAAAAATGGTGTGGGGGTGAAAGTGATGCAAACAATAGGAAGAAAAAGAAAAAACAATTATGATGCACCATGACAGTTCTTTTTTGGCAAGGTGACACTGTTAAGAAAATTGAATTTGCCATCTGGCACATCAGAGGACGACAGCGACGCTTGCGATAGAGACACCAAGAAGAAAGAGAGAGAGAGAGGGAGATGAAGGAAGGGACGGATACAGGGGTGTCATAAGGGGGGGAAAGTGGAACTGAGTTACTAGGGCCCAAGGTGGCGGGGCCTCAATTATTTTATACTTTAGCTATTGAAAAATAGCAGATATACAAGCTCACAACGCGGCACCGAGTGCCGCGCTGTGAGCTTGTAGATCCTCTATTTTTGAAAAGTTGTGAAAATGTGTGCAAATCTTTGAATATATGTATTTTTAAGCGAACATTTGTAACTCACATTTTGCTTCTGGGGGGTCCCTGGAACTAAATATTTTGAGATGGGGGTCCGTGGCCAAATAGCCTACATATCATTTTCGGGGTCCTTGACATGAAAACGTTTGAGCACCACTGACATAGAAACCTCAGAAGGATTTGATATATTCAAAGACTTTACATGATTTTTAAAAAAATAGCAGATTTACAAGCTCGCAGCGCAGCACTCGGTGTCGCGCTGTGAGCTTGTACATTTTTCAATCGTTAACGCACAAAATAATGCGTAATAATGCGTTCCCAGTCTAAATGGGTTAAACCCCCTCCCCCTATGAAGAACATTCACAGGGGGCCCACAGTGAATCCTTGTACCCAGGGCCCAGAATTTGGTGCGACACCCCTGGACGGATATGACTGGATTTAGCTGCTGACTCTGTCAGAGAGCCCCTGTCAGCTGACGGGGGGACAGAGTCTTTATGACCACGCTGCGTGAGTCTACCGCAACGCTCCAATTCATCTGAATAAAAATGACAAGCGAAAACCTCACTCCCAAGCCTCATCCCTTCTCTTTACGGCAATCAACACTGAGCTGACTGTGGCATCGCAACTTGCCGCGTGTTGTCTGCATCATCTGAGGCTGCCATGAAACATCTTAAGCGATAACGTCTGGCCCCTGTCGGGGTCGCAAGCTGAGCAGCTGCCTGGTATGTTCAGCTTCATATTCAGACCTGTCATTACAACAGCAGGACGTATCAAGGCTACGCAGAAAAGGAAATAAATAAATGCATGTGTATATAATAAGATCCATGTATATGGAGATATGGGCATATTGGTTGGATCAGCGGTTAAAAAAAAAAAAAAACGTTGTTTTATACAACCGTACATTGTGCAAGTACAACAACGGCAGGGGAAGCATCTAAGAACATAGGCAAAATCTGAGCTATCCGCGTGCAAAAGTTGGAGTCTGTAGAACCAACCGTGTGCTGTGAGACCCCAGACATGCTTACTCGGTTACTTGTTATGTGAAAGTCCTATGTCTATGACGTCTGACATCATACATACAATCCCTTTTATGCCCATATATGGAGATCCTTATATGTAGAACTAGCCACACTGGTTAGACTGACATTCATTATATAGTGGCATTCACAGATATGGGCCCATATTTCCCAGTGTCTGACATCAGGGCTCTTCATATATGGGCATAAAAGGGATTCTATTAGTGTGGTTCCCCTGACATCACAGTGATGACATAGCGTGATGTCAGAGCCAGGGGAGTAGCTGATGTTGAAGTAGTTGGCGTTGATTGACACATGGACCTGTCAGTCATTCTGACCTCGTGAATTATTAAATAGTTTTAACGTTCGTCATCACGCATTACGTTTTTGTGCTGTAATTGTCTTAATACTCAAACACTTACTTTTTTTTGCCATCTACTGTTAGGTATGGCCATATCATCACTACAGAATATGCTCTGTAGTGCACAAAAACATATTTTTGATTTCACTAGGTCTTTAGCAAATAATTTGATGACAGGCAGTGGTTCCCTATGGGTACACAAAGAGTCTCCTTTAAATTGTCTCTCCATTAACCACTGCTGGTCATCAAATTATTGAACTATCCCTTTAAAGGGGCTACACCATAAAATTCAATTTTTCTTGTTTTTTATTCTTCCCAGTGTCTTTTCCCACCCCCCCCCCCCAAAAAACTCAATTTATTAACTCTAAGCCTTGCCTTTCATCTCTCGGTTCAGAGCCATCTGCATTAGTTGCTTCAGCTTCCTCAAAGGAACGAGAGGCGGGCCATATTCTAACGAGACTATGAGGTGGGCGGGGTAAAGTATTGAGGAGGGTGGGGGGGAGGTGATGATTGACAGACAAGAGCGCCCCTGAACCAAAAACAGACATTCTGGTATTGCAGCTGAAAAGCCTTGGAATGAAAGAACAACTGACCATGAAAATGCAGTGAGTGGTTGTTGAGGCTTAAACCTGTCTAAGAAGGTAATTTGAGCCAATATTTATACAAAAAATATAGTTTTATAGACATGGTGTGGCCCCTTTAAGGGAGCCTGGATGGCGGACCACATCGTCTGGTGTCTGCCAATTCGTTTCCTTGTGTCCATCTGTCACGTTAACCCCAAAGGCATGGCAAGCATGGAAATAAAACAGTACTTTTGACCTGAAACCTTGGCTGTCATCTGTCCAACAATTCAAGCGGCCCTGCTGGGGAGCAGCACGGCTAAGCCTGTTACAACCTGTTATTTACTGAGTAGCGGTGGCTACTTACTGTAAATGACAATCAGTAATTGTCCCACCGTGTTTTTACAGCTTAGCTGTTTCTCTGGTGATAAATAATAACAGTGAACACTGAGATCGACTCTTGACTTCACTGGACTAGAAGTCTTTTGCGAAGCATCTTGAATATGGCCGAGAGCTCACGACACTAGATTCTGTGCAGGTTTCCCATAAGTCTAAGAGCATGCCACTTTGACCTCTAATGATGAATCATGAGATCATGAATCATGAATGATAAATCATCCTTTATCTGGATGATAAGAGTAGACACACCAGCAAAGAGCTATTCAACTATGTTTATAATGGGGCCAGATTTGAAAAATCCAGGGGAGGAGACATTATCCTGGCTATTTCATAAACAGATCAAAAGAACAATGGTCAAACACAATTATAATGATAGTGATGGCTTGATTCAATTAAAAACTATTATTGAAGTTTAATTGTAAGTGTCTATAAAATATTTTAGTAGATTTTTTACTGTTTCGATGAACATGCACTGCATTCACAAAAGTAAAGAACAATAGTAACTAACAGTAACTGTCTTGTCTTGTATGCCTATAATACTGTTTTAGTCAGGAACCCTCACGTCAAAGTAGATTTAACCATTTATTGCAATAAATAGAATACAGTTAAACTTGGCGTTAAAGGGCTCCGCTTCTCTCCACCCTGGTGTGTTTATTTTAAATTATTTAGCTGATCACCCATGGCGAGACGACTCAGACGAGCGCACCTGCTGCAGTTTTAGATAAATACCAGACAGTCTACATTTCCCAGAAGGAAACACATATATTTAATTAAGTCTGACCAGAAGCAGGGATACAACACATGCCCACTGGCCATAAAAAATATCAAAAGCAGAGGTATGGATTTGCCCCCATCCTGCCAAGCAAATCCAAGCCTATTATATGTACACACAGCCGACACTGACATGTGCTTTACAGTGTGTGCTTGCTTAAGATAATATGGAATCATTACTAAGTGCCTTTGTGAAGATCCAAGACCCTGATGGCTTCCCTTTGAACTCAATATTGACTCATAATGGAAAAGTCTAGACGCTGTGGGCTACGTTTCCTCTACAATTTCACACGTAGATAAAAAAAAAACAGTTGTACCTGCTCTATTGCCTCTTAAATAGTCTTTATGAATGAGTAAACGTGCTAAGTCTGGGTTATAAAACAATTTACGCCGGTGAGGTAAGTGCAATGTGATTATTCACCGCAAAGCAAAACACCTCAAAGAAAAATGTTCTCATTTGCGGGGCGTGACACAGGAAATATAAATGGTAACGCTCGCCGCTGCTCTCACAATAGCCCTTATGATCACATGCAAATTAAAAACAAACCTATTTATATTTTGCTGGCAGGGCTCTTCCATAGAAGCCAGGTCCCATTTCGCCCCTCTGGCTTGATGGGGGAAATAGAGTCTAGTTCGTTTTTATTACACATAGTTATTAGAATATTCATATCAAACTCACTGGTCATTGATATTCATTTGCCACAGACTCTCTTGTGTTACAAATTCAGAATGTCACAGTGAAATTTAAAACAGCCTGAAAGCCATGTTCATTATTTTCTTATTGAAATATTGTGGCTCATTGGTTAGGTGATTCCAGATCCTTGGGGCTATATGGAGTCCACTGATATTTGTTCAACCCTCGTCTTCTTGTGTGTTTAATTAAAGTTATTAGAAGTTCATTACTGGAAGAAACACTCCTCTCGTAACAAGCACAATGGGATGTTTCTTTTCTGGAATGAATATACCAGCTGTACCAGAGAAGCACTTGAAAGTTAAATGGATGCAACAATCGCCACCTAATTATTCAATAAAAATGAATGAGCACACACACACACACACACACACACACACACACACACACACACACACACACCTACACACACACACACACACACACACACACACACACACACACACAGGGAAAAGTGCGATAAAAGAGATTTCTCTGTCAGAAAATGTTAAGATGATATTATGTCACTGGGTTTCATAGTGTGGGTGGTAGGTGGTGGTAGGTCATAGTGTGGGTGGTGGTAGGTGCCACACCGTGCATGGGTCAAAAGTAACTAAGCTACCCTACAGTAAACTCTTCAGTGTTCATTTGTTACGACTGTCAGGTCGCAGTTAGTATGAAAACGTCCAGCTCATGTCCGTGAGTCACGCTCATGTCCGTGAGTGAGTGAGTCACGCTAATGCCGTGTAACACTCACTCTGTGCCACGTCGCTGATTGGCTCAGTCAATCACATGGGTCCGTCTGTGCTGATTGGCTGTGGCTTTCACAGGCAGCTCAGCTGTTTAACCCACAGATATAAAAAGCTAGATACCTCGTCCACCCGCTGCAGTTGATTGGAGCGACCCATCCAACTTAATAGGCACAAAAGAGGAAGTGTCAAGGGCAGGCTGCCACTCAAAAAAACTACTGGCCAATCACAACGTGTCTTTTCCGGGACTTTTCCATTCAAACTCCTCTGATTTGCCTACCGACCTTGTTGTCTGTTACGCACAAAGAAGAATTTCAAGCCTGTCAATCAAAAATGCCCACCAAGGCGAGACGGTTACCAGAAAGCCGGAAGAGGCGTCTACCTTTTTATGTCTGTGGTTTAACCAACCGATGTGTGTGTGTGTGTGTGTGTGTGTGTGTGTGTGTGTGTGTGTGTGTGTGTGTGTGTGTGTGTGTGTGTGTGTGTGTGTGTGTGTGTGTGTGTGTGTGTGTGTGTGTTGGGGGAAATTGCTGCGTGACCTTACGGTCGCTTCTTGACCTTACGGTCGCTTCTTGACCTTACGGCATGTTACTTGAACATATGTACCGGTAACTCTCACTAACTTTGGTGATTATACAAACATAACCAAATGGAAGCTTGAAGCTTCATATGTCCATTTGGTTACAGAGTTAAATTACAGAGTTAAATTAACACAAGATCCGTAAGGCAGCAATCGTGTAGTCTGCAACTTTGTAAAATGGCTGCCTTAAAGAACATTTAGTAGGGTAAAAGGTACAATACCCAACAAAACACATGGATGAGGTGGCAATCAGCTTGTGGCTTACAGTGGTAAACAAACCAATTCTTCTCATAATTTAAAGCAACTACAGAAATGTCTTGGGGATGCTATATAGCCATCCTATAGGGAGAGAGCTACAGCACCTGGGTACAACATGATATGGTCATCAATATGCTAATTAAAGTCCTAGTGAAATAAAAAATATGTTTTTACACTTTTAGAGCATATCCGTGGTCATCATATGGGCATACTTAACACTAGATAAAAAAAAAGAGAAAATAAACAATTTTTGTGTATTTTTATATCAAACGTCCATAAAAAGCCAATCGCAAATACTTCCTATGAACAAAAACGTTCTGTGATGATGATTTTAATTACAGAGCTACTCCGTTTTTAATCTCAAGATGACGTCCAGACTGTATTACTCATTGTAAACTTAATCAGCACACTAAAATATGTATCAAACATAATAAGCAACTTGGTAACAAACGTTTTGTTCCTTCCTTTAACTCATTGAGTGCCTATCCCGAATTAGTTCGGGATATATTATCGTATCACAGAGTGCCTATCCCGAACAAGTTCGGGATATTAAAAAAAAAAAAGAAAAATTTTTTTTTTTTTTTTTTTTTTTTGAATTTTTTTTTTTTTTTTTTGGACCCCATCAAATCTGGTGAACATGATTTCAATCGCGATTTTGCATGTTCCACCCCCATACAACCCCATCTAACATACAGGGCAGCCATTTTTGGTTACATTACATGTAAAACATAAGGGCGATTATCTCAAGAATGCCTGAACGGATTTCCAATCGGATTTTTTTGTTTGAAAGCTGTGAACAAACTGCACAAATCCACTCCAATGCAATCCAGGATTGCATTGGATTTTTCAGAGCTCATTCTTCTCTGTTTTTTTCCCATGCATGAGGTGTGCAAGGTTTAATCATGGCTAAGTTGACGAAAATAAGGCTTCTAAAATGCTTGGTAGCCAATAGCTAACTTCAAGCTAACTTCATCCTCTTCCTGTACATGCAGTCATGCACAAAGGAAAGTGTTCAGGCAAGTCATGGCTGCAGGGCTTCTGCATATACCAGCATATCTCTATGGGATTTTCTCTGGCCACTGGGCGCCCTCTAGTGGTGAAAGGGGTGGCACTAAATGAGTTAATAACACAAAGACACTGATTTGTATACTTTTGACAAACTTCATTCTCATAACTGGACTCAAATAAACAAATAAACTGGCTGCATATACAGTACAGTACTGCATATCAATAAGGAGAATGTGTTCTCAATAACTTAATATATCTGGTGAAATGAAGTACATAAATAACTTTCAAATAACTGCAAGTGGGAGAGATTTTGTGCAAAATGAAAAGCTAGTCTGATCCAGTGTTGTTGTGTGTGTGTGTGTGTGTGTGTGTGTGTGTGTGTGTGTGTGTGTGCGTGCGTGCGTGCGTGCGTGCGTGCGTGCGTGCGTGCGTGTGTGTGTGTGTGTGCGTGTACGATTGTGAGAGTGTGTGCGTGTGAGAGTGAGTGTCGGGGGAATTCATTACAACAAATGGGAGCGTAAACATAAGAAACAAAGACAAAATAAATCCAACATTTCACATTACCTCGTCGTAGACGCTGTCATTACGCTCAAAGTCACCTGCCTTCCTGGGGAGGATGTGGACGTGGACATGCTGTAAACAAAGCAGCAAGAGAGAACAACAGGTTTTTATTTGGCAGCGTTGTTGCGTTGCCGCCTCATCCAGTGGGACAGGTACACTGCACCCGGGACTCCTCTGACAGACTGATGTGACAAAGGCACTTTCCCCGTAGAGAGAAGCTTCATTAAGTCGCAATACCGCACAGAACCCTGAGCGGAACTTGCACTGCCGCAAATCACAGGAGGGCCACGGTGACATTACACCAAGCAAGACATCCGGCTGCCAAAGAGACCCCTTATTTTTGCACTTTTAAATGTTTAATTGGCTTTGTGTTACTCCCCCTCCCTCCTGTGCATGCCCCCCCCCCCAAACAAAAACACCTAGACTGACACACACAAGCGCACACACTTTCCCAATGTGCTGTCACAAACTTGGCCATCTGCATGGTTAGTAATGTGAGTTCCTTCTCTGCTCGAGTGAACAAGGTAATGTCCCTGAACAACTATGTTATGCACAGACAATAACAGGAAGAGCATCAAAACTGAAAAGAAAACACTGAAAGGTTTTACCTCTTCCCTGGCAAACAACTTTATTTTTTACTTTAACAGCCTGTCCACCAAAAGTAAAAGCAGGACCGTGAAAATGAATGGGTACGTGCGCGTGTTCCAACTCAACGTGCGAGTCTTGAACAATAGGTAAAAAGTGGATTTTTCAAGTGGGCAACACTCGGTTCCTAGAGCAATCAATAAAAGCGTGCCCACTTAAACCCTGAGTAGGCGTGATGACTATCATAAATGTAAAACAGACAAAAGAAAGTGTGAGTGTACGGCATTGCCTCTGAACAGCCAGTGAGCGCCTGCAGACATCCTGGATTCACACACCACCAAATGAATAGCAGTGCCATTGAATTCTTTATGTAATTGTACATGCATATAAATGACAAGTGGAAGGGAAAAGGCGTCACTAAACATGTCATAGAGAGCATGATTGCACTCAGCAAGTTTCAGTTATATTTTTCACTTCTTGTGTGTACAAATACCATTTTAACCTTCTCTTAAAACACATAGTATTACTTTCATAAACCAAAATAGACAAGTTTTTGAAATAATGTTGTTTGGGGCCAAAATGGTGGATCGACCGTCCTACATAAACATAGTCGAAGCCCCACTGACAGTGGTAAACATTCTTAAAGCTACACTGTGTGACAAAGCCTTAAAACAATATACACTCTGTGAAGGTTTAATTGAGACATAACAACACTACCAATGTAGTAGGTGCAAGTTCTGGTCGTTGAATGGCACAGAGAGTTTGAACATCGATATCAAAAACAACCTTGGGCAACCAAAGGGCATAACACACATGCCTAGATTGTATGTGGATACTGCTGTCTAAAGCTGCGTCCAAACCTGAAGCTATTTCTTCTATTCTAGTAGTCGCTTCTATCGCTTCACTTTGGTCGCGCAGGTCCGCGTTGGTAAAAAATCATGTCCCGTTGGAATCAAGGCAAAACACCCGGAAAAAAGGGAATCCCAACACCAAAAACATTTCCGTGTCTCCGGACAACATCAACGCTGATTGGCTGTCAGGACACGATGGGTGGAGTGGAGGTGAAGCGAAGGTTGGATTTTTTTTTTGATCAGTTGGATTTTTCCAAGTGGGGCGAAGATACCGAAGCAACCGTTCGCACCGCCCCTTTTGGATGGTTCGCGCGGCTCTCGGTTGCGTGTTGTCTCCTCTTTGCATTCACTTTGTATGTAATCGCGCCACTCGAACCATCCAGGTTTGGATGCAGCTTAATTTAGACAGCAGGGGCGCCACGTGCCATTTTGGTGCCCGACTCACAACTGGCTGTTGCGAAATGTCTGCAAAATTCACGGGGTTAGCTGCTCTGCCAAGTTGATATTCCATAGTTGTTGAGCTGGGCAGGGACAAGTTAATTCACATGAGGTGGAAAAATGTTTGATTCTTACTTGCAATGTATCAGGTAAGATCAGTCTATGACCGTTGGATCTCCACTGGGTGAGTGTCTGTCTGTCTGTGAGTGAGTGCAGACTCAGAGTGCATCGCGGACTGCGCTGCGGCCCCGCCCCCAGATCAAATGGATCGGCTTGGCCCTTCTTTTTTCTTTTCTCTCAAATTTTTTGGTGCCCTTTGGCAGCGTGATGCCTGACGCAAAGTGCGCCATGTGCGTCATAGTAGCGGCGGCGCTGTATGCTATGAAATGTTTTACCGTCTCTAATCGTATATTCATTTAATTTTATCGACAGAGCGTGTTGTTAACACGCCTGTTGTGAACATGGAGTGTCAATGTCACCTACACAGAATGTTGACAATGTGGCAATAATTGATTGCAGTCTATCACAGAAGAAAGCTGAGGCATTTTCAACCTCATTAACCCTGATTTTGAAAATATTTTGAATAGGGCTTAAGTGGCTAACTCTAGGAGGTGTGTGTGTGTGTGTGTGTGTGTGTGCGTGTGCGTGTGCGTGTGCGTGTGCGCGTGAGTGAGTGAGTGAGTGAGTGAGAGAGAGAGAGAGAGAGAGAGAGATCAAGGACATAATAACTGAATTGCGAGACTTTTATTCATTCTTCATTACCACAGTGTGATAAACAGTACAGGCTAGTAGAATAAGTGTTTATAAATGCTACAAACAAGATAACGCGTTTGGAGGCATCTGCCTTGTACGCCATGCATTTTGTATTTAATGAGGTCATTTGCATAATTTCTGCATTATTAAATTTGCCTACCTTGAGGAAAACTTTGAAGTTTGTGTGTGTGGGGGGGATGGGGGGCTATTCATCATCACAGAGGCTCCCTAAATGGTTGCTGAATGAGTGAGGCAGCTATACCGGCAGACCATGCGTGTGCGTGTGTTGGGAAAGCATAAGATGGGATATGAGATCTATGACTGCAATGTGTGACAGTGTGTGTGAGTGTGTGCATGTGGAGAATGTCCGAAAGTCTGACTCCCATTTATATATATGTCACGGTTTGTTAGAGAAACAGGACGGTCGAGAAACGGAGCACTCGTGGTGCCGCACGGGGCGGAGCAAGCGCTCGCCACAACGTCGTCCTCCAGGCGGAGCCGCTCGATTGTCCACGACATTGCAAGCGGCGCGAAGGCCAGCGGACCTTGGTCCTGCTCTTCGCCCCCGAGCGCCGCAGGCGCGAGTGGCCGCGAAGAGCGGGCCAGGGTCGCGCGGCCGGCGGAGCGCCGCGCGAGTTACGAAGCCGTGGTGAATGCAATCGTTATATTTATGCCCAGGCCGTAAGGCCTGGGCAAGCCCACGATAAACGCCCTGTCCAAGTGACTACAATGGAGCTAATGGCTAAGCTAGGCTAGGCTAGGCTAGGCTAGGCTAGGCTAGGCTAGTAAATAAAGAAAGAGAGTCGCAAACGAGTGACGTCAGCGCCTTCACTAGTGAATGGCAGAGCAGTGGCTGTCGTCGCCATCTGGTGGAAAACAAGCGCTCTTACAATGAACGTCCTGAGTTACCCAAACATACTGTAACATATATATATATATATATATATATACTGTCGGGCAGAAACCTCGTATCTCCAAGTTTCAAATTTGTAAAGCACTGCTTCATCACACAAGGCCGTCGCACAAAAGTAGTGAAAACAGCTGATCTACAAGCACACAACACGGTGTGTGCTTGTAGACTGGCTGTTTTCACTAGTTTAAATCATTTTTAAAATGATAAATGCAAAACAAACGGTTTTGGACATACAAGAAAACAAGGTTTCCACCCGACAAGGACGACATATACATACATAATGTACATACATACATACATACATACATACATACATACATACATACATACAGTAAAGTCCTCATGAGACCGTTGTTTGTCTGGATCTGGGCTCTGGGGTGTGGGACAGACTACAACCATAGTCCCACCTAGAGTATACTGCTCTGTTCTATCAGGGACAGACTACAACCATAGTCCCACCTAGAGTATACTGCTCTGTTCCATCACCGTAACGTATCACACACACATACAGTATGCAGATGCTCAGGTCATGGTTCAATGTCAGTGTTCTATATGCCGCCCTTCAATCAGGCTCCGGATGGACACCTTGGGCTTTATTTTCCGTCAATAATTGGTCACCGTTCGCTGCTCCGAAAATTATGCATAGTCACACAGAACGTCCTTTATGGAGAGCTGGGCTCTCGCCTCCTGTCATCTGCAGTGATACATAGAGGTGTCATGAGAAGTTGGCATATTTGCTTAATGTGCACAGAGGATACCTGCGTGACTCTGTGAAATGTGCACTGCACCGTTTCCCCCACAAATAATCAAAACAGATGTCCATTAATTAGTCTGTGACTGCAGAGACAAATGAGTTAAAATGGCTGCCATAACAGTTTATACAGCTTATGTAAAATGTAGTGAGAAAGACAGACAAATATAGTTTGTCATAAACAGCTGTGTTCCCCATTAAAGAGAAGGGGTATAGAAGTGTTAGTAGCTCCAAGCAGGGATCTCTAATTAGCTAACCGAGGAAAGGAGGAAAAGGGGGGAGGGTTCCCACAAAGCCTTGCTTTGACAACCGCACAGCCTGCAGAAAGCACAGTGATTCTCTTCAACAAATCCACATGAAAATCTATGGCGTCTTGTTTTGATGGGTTCAGTTATCATTGTTTTCCTTCACTTTCCTATTGAACTCTATGGGGAAATTAATCAGCTGCTAAAGGGGTTCACGTCTATCGTTAAGCTGCTCCGTACCGTAGCAGCAAATATGATGGCTTCAGGCTGGATTCATAACTCATGTGCTTGTTTATTTACAGATGCACTGAGATGCACAGAAATTGTACTGAAAAGAAAAGGCTATAAAAAATGTATGCAGTTTCCCTACTTGTACTGTATATCCATTGAGCAGTGCAGAGCCGTCATGACAAAATGTGTCTTCACAAGTGGGGAAAAATATGAAATGAGGAAAATGAATTGTGTATGAATAGGAGTGAACGTCAATTCGATTCAATCAATTCATACTGTACCATTTGATTGGGTCTCTCAGGGGTAGTGTTGATTTCGTTGACTAAAACTATGACGAAAAACCTACGACGACTACCTTTTTTCACTGACAAAACTAAATAAAAACTAAGCTATATATGATGACTAAATATATTGACAATTTCGTCAACAAACAGAAACTAGACTAAAATGTTAGGGCGGGAAGAGTGGAGTAGAGAGATCCAGTAGAACTACAAGACAAGTCACATCTGACCTTGTGTTGTGAGCTTGTAGATGTAATATTTTTGCAGGATGTTTGTGTGTTATGTCATAGAAGCTAGGGATGTGGTAAAATGCTAAATGATTGTTTATAAATACATATATGCGCGCGCACACACACACACACACACAATGTCCCACAATGTCTATTTTCTCCAATTCTACTATACTTGTGGGGACATTTGGTCCTCACAAAGTAATATATATAATATATATATATAAACCACACACACACACACACACACACACACACACACACACACACACACACACACACACACACACACACACACACACACACACACACACACACAAACACACACATATATATTTTTTTTTCTTTTTTCTTTTTTTAGATATACACTAGTCTGTAATGTTGCTGACAGTGAGTTTTATAAATATCCTCCAATTTGTTGACATACACTTTTAAACAGCAGGCATCCATTAAGCTGCCTGTAGGCCTCTAGCTTGCTCTGGGCACTAGTTCACCCACAGTGTGATTGCCCTCAATATATCTACACCAGAGAATGTCAACATTCACATCACTGGTGGAGCTTTCCTCCAAGGAGCCAATTCCACTGCACACAGGCAGGGGCGTCACATGGGGGGGGGGGTGAGACTGAGTTACTAGGGCCCAAGGTGGAGGGGCCTTAATTATTTTATACTTTAGCTATTGAAAAATAGCAGATATAGAAGCTCACAAGTGCAGCGCTGCGAGCTTGTAGATCTGCTATTTTTGTTCCGAACGAACATTTGTAACTCAAATTTTGCTTCTGGGGGGTCTTTGGAACTAAATGTTTTGAGATAGGGGTCCACAGCCAAATACATATCAATGTGGGGGTCCTTCACATGAAAAGGTTTGAGCACCACTGCAGAAACATAGGTTTGTAAAAAAAAAAACCTTTGAAGGATTTTAAATATTCAAAGACTTTCACGATTTTTCAAAAATAGCAGATCTACAAGCTTGCTGTGAGCTTGTAGATCTGCTAGTTTTCAATAAAAGCACAAAAATGCCCCCTATGAAGAACATACATGGGGGGCCCGCAGTGAATCCTTGTACCCAGGGCCCAGAATTTGGTGCAACGCCCCTGCACACGATGGAGGCAGTTTGTGGGTCGGATGCTGTATCAAAGTGAAAATGTGTGATTGGTCAGGAATTTCATGAACATGACCTACAGTAAAACTATCATCCATAGGTTCCATATACATTTAGGAGAGGAGAGCGCAGGTACAGGGGGTACCACTGTGATGCACAATACAGGATTCCCAATGCCAAAACCCTGATCAATTCTACTAAAACCTTCACGTTTCTCAGGTCACAATGTCTGCTTGCTTGTTTTATGTTTTAAATCTCCTTTGTAGAGTTGTTGCGACCGTAGGTCGCACTTTACTATCAAAACCACCACAAAGTGTAACTCCCTCCGTCTGTCTGTCAGTCTGTCTGTCACACCTCACACGTCACACTTTTTCCCTGCTTATATCTCCGCAACCGTTGCCCCGATCCATGCCAAATTTTGCACACACGTTCCTTGGCTGCCAAACTACAACCTCCAAGGACCCCCAGAGCTCCAGGGACCCCCAGGTCCCTGGGGGACCCCCAGATGTAAAAAATTACCAAATGCGCAAACATGACCAAATGACCACCCCAACGGGGCTGCTCACGGGGAATTCCCGGGGACCGCCGACTCCTGGTGCTCCAGAACGGATGCAAAAGTGGTGGCGCCCCCAGTGGAGGACCCCCTACACTGCAGCTCACATAAAATGCCGTAACTCCGGCTAGGAGCGACCGGGACAGCCGGGGCCGGTACCTATTCGGCCGCCTTGCCGGCGCGGAGACCCCACCCCTCATTTCTCACATGGCCCTCTTCTAGCGCCACCATGAGGCCGATTCTTGCAAAACACATTTTTGGACACTGCTCCTACAATTTTCGCCCTATAATCACGCAAATCGGTACACAGTATGTCTACACTCATCCCATCAACATGAATCTGTCCCATATAGCGCCACCTCCAGGCCGATTTTTAAAAACACATTTTTGGACACTGCTCCTACAGATTTTGCCCTAAAATCACGAAAATCACTACACAGTATGTCTACACTCATGTCATCAACATGGATCAGGAGGATTTTGGCAAAACACATTTTTGCCCTATTTGTGGAGATAAGTGACCTACGGTCGCTTATCTCCCGATTAGGGAGCCTTACTGGTAATAACAGTTCATTATTTTTTTATTTCACTTTAAAGCTTTTGTGGCTCTAAGGAATGTAATGTTGATTGATTTTAACCACTTTGGTCTGGTCTGCAAGGGCTCACTAGCGGGACTATCATACTCAAATTAATTTGAGTCCAAGTCGCTTGATTCGAGACCTCTACTGTGTAGCTGCTGATTTCATGTGGTTTGTGAATCTCAAAGGAGCTTTCGCTGACATGATCTGACTAACAATTACAGAGCAGGTCACATACTGTACAGAATTGTCTCTTACCAGAGCTACTTACAGTGAGGGAAAACACCACTTCATGATAACAAAATGACAATTGGCTAAAGTCAAATCTCTGTGTATCTTTTAAAAATTGAATATAATATTGAGTATGTTACATACATTATCCCATTTTATATAACAATGAAAAGGCTGTATACCAACCAAGCTAGCTTTGAGGCTAAACTAGCACAATCCAAACAGTCCCCCTCTGATGATGAATCACTATAATCATGCCAGATTTTCCATAAGACTAAAATAAACTCCAATTCCATCATTCTAATACAAAGATTTGTCTTCCGTCGCCGCGAGACTCCAGGCAGTGAGTTTATAAGAGTGCATTTGCCTCCATAGACTTGCCTCTCTCTTATTCAATCAAAGGACCATTTTATTGCCAGTGCGCCAGCACCTGATTGCAATAACACACTTGATAGATGGGGTTTGCCTCACACTGTAGCAGGTGTGCTATACGCCGCTGGATAATCTGTTTTCATAAAAAGACCAGACAGGTCCCTCAAATCAAGAGTTGCCACGCATTCGGAATTACTTGATAAAATATGTAGATTATTTCACTGCGTTAAGGAACAGTAGGGAATAATGTCTTCTCTATTACTGCCTTTGATGCAGTACCTCCATAGTGCGCTTCCCTGCTGTACCCTGAGTTGTGGAGCCCTTCACAATGGGGTCTGTGAGAATTATTCAGACTGGCTGATAATACTGATAATGCAAAAATATGGCCAACCCGCCGCTATGAATCTAATTGAAGTCAAGCAGGAAAGTATTGCAGCTTGACCTTGTTTGCATTGGCAGATGAAAGTCATTTAATCTCAAAACAATCTTTAAATTAGAAACATGTTGTGGGAATGGGAGGATTTTTATGGGCACACACAGTACTATATGGTAATAGTTTTGTTTTTGTTTTGTTTGTTGTGTGTAGAATTTATTCCAAGATAGAATCCAAAATATCTTAAAAGTGTGATTTCTTTTAATCGTTTAGGATTCATTTTTGGCATTCCCCTGCTGATTTAGAAAGTATCCAGGCAAAATGACAAACAAAAATACAAAATAAACATGCAACAACTGTTGGGGTCCAACAACACTTATTTGAATGTGGACAGCAGGGGGTGTTTGGGAGGGTAATTTGAACATGGTTTTTGGCTCAATACTTTTGTTTTGTTGACATACCATATTGGGTTTGTTTGTGCAGTTGTGTCTGTGTATGTTTTCTGTTGTTGTTTGCTGAGGTCTGAGGAAATGCTGCAACAAGGTTCCAAACTAAATAAAGTCCTTCTCAACAACCTGATAATTAGGCTTATGCGAAAGGCTTAGATCACAGTGCAACTGAACTGTTGTTGCGACCGAAGGTCGCAGATTAGTATGTGAAGTACGGCACATGCTGACTCCGTCCATCCAGACGTGTACACTTTTGTAAGGTCTATGGGTTTGCCACACTGACATCATGCTCTGACGTCATTGTGATGTCAGGGGAACCACTCTAACAGAATGGGTTTGCTGCTCTGACATCACGCTCTGGCTTCACTGTGATGTCACACAAACAGAATCCCTTTCATGCCCATATATGGAGTTCCCTGATGACATCAATATTAAGCCCATATCTAACAGGACTTCATATGGGAATGCCCATATATGGAGGCCACATCAGCCACATGACACACTAACAGAATCCATATATGGCCAAGACAGATGGCCAAGACAGTCCATATCTGTGTGGCTGGTTCTACAGACATCTCCACGTATGGGCGTAAAAGCCAAAGGGTTTGTATGTATGATGTCAGATGTCATAGACGTCATAGGACTTTCACATAACGAATAACTGAGTAAGCATGTTTGGGCTCTCACAGCATATCTCCATATACATACAGTACATGTATCTCCATATATGGGTACCAGGGGTCTCCATATATGGGTAACTGGTCCGATATACCGGTACATCACTGAGGCGTCTTACTAGTTTACATACTGTAGAACAGCGGTTCCCAAACTTTTCAGGTAAAAGACCCGAAAAAGAGATTAGAGGTTTGCCAGGGAAAATTGAAGATCTACAAGCTCACAACGCTGTACAAGCGACGCGTTGCAAACTTGTAGATTGGCTATTTTCACTACTTCTTAATTATTATATTTTTTATTTATGGAATTTCTTAGATCTGTTTGTTTGTTTGTTTTAAAATGTATAGAACTCCAGTGCCCATACCCTAGGTGGGGTTGGCGAAAGGGCCTTTCTGTGTGGAGTTTGCATGTTCTCCCTGTGTCTCCTAGGGTGGTACCCTCACAAAAACATGCAGTAATCCTGGTGTCTATGCTGCCTCCCCCTGGTCAGCCGGGACGCCTGATGGAGGGGAAAAGGAACTGGTTGGAATAACGTGTTCCTTCCACACGCTACGTCCAACCAGGGAAACTCCCCCTGTCAGGTGAAAAGAAGTGGCTTGGAATCCTCATGCGCTGAAGGAAGCATGAATCCTCATGCACTGAAGGAAGCATGAGCATGAGTTCGTTGCTCTCCCCAAATTGGCAGAGGGAGTGTAGCGCCCAGGATTACATTAGACAATTGACACTGCGTGAAAAATGGGTTACAAAAATCGTGGGATAAAAATTAAGGTAAGGTAAAAAAAAAGGAAAAAATTTATAAATGTATAAAACTATATATTTATTATATATTTTAAAGGGATCTTTTGAAACACATATATTTAGGGTAATGTAGGTAAATAAATGTTTTTTCTTCGTCGTGACCCATAAAAAACAGTTTTGGGAAACAGTACTGTAGAAGGTAACCCTGCTGCCATAACTGGCATGTACAGTACTGTACTATACTGTTCCTCAGGGCCACTCATTCTGACCATTTAATAGTCCCCCCAGGAATCCGCGATTCCGCGATCACGGAATTTATCACGGAACTCGCGACCACCCGCGGATTTCTCTGCCATTCGCGGACTTTTCTGACGGCCGCGGATAACAGTCGTGAGTGGCAGCAGAGCGGCGGGAGTAGTTATTACTACTATTATAAAACGATTTGTACATGGTCTGGCCAGTGGCCATCTCATACAGAGCCTGGGGAAATAGCTTAGCTTCCCTCCTGCTACTGCTGCTAGCTGGATGGTCCGGTCCCACATTCGTTCCTGACAGAAACTGTGTCCTGAACTATAGTTCCTCTCTATGCCTCTATGGTCCTGGCAATAACAATGCTAATGCAGAAGAGAATAAATAAATATTACACCCATACTAGGTAGTAGGTAGGCTATCCTCTGAAATGTGGTTACTATGGGCATGGATGACAATATAGTCTTTGCAACAGAAAGTAATTATTAAAAACAATAGCAATTAAAATAATAATATTTAATATTAGATTTTTATTCTCAAAAATGATTATTCGAACCACTAATTACAATTAATTGTAGCTATTTCATGAAGGGTCTTACTTGATTGTTAGAATTATATAATTATTTGCTTGATAACTGGTCATTTTAGGTTGTTTTTTAATGTCCACGGAATCAAGAAATGTTCTCCGCAGAATTCCGCAGAATCAGGATTGTTCTCCGCGGAATCAAGACTTTTTCTCCGCGGATTCCTGGGGGGACTAATTTAAAGTCTGTCTTCAGCATCAGTATCTTTTATAACTGGGAAAAATGACCTTGGGAAATGTCATCAATTTAACTCACAAGAGATTTCAGGGTAAAAGTTTCAGATAAATGTCTTTGATTAGTTCTCTTGTTACTCTTGTTAGGCACAATTGTAAATAAGTGTATATTGATGTCCCAAAAATGTTACATAAAGGTCTGAATGAAGAGCAGTCCCCCAGGGCAATGTACTTTGAAATGACATTTTGTTCTAGTTCTCTCTGGTAGTAGTCATTGCTCAAGGGAGATAAGAAAGATAAATTGTGTGGTTCTTTAACTTTAACACATCGGGTGCCCAGGATTATTCAAGATTTAATCGGATGTTGCCATGGAAACCCGCCATTTTACCTTGTTTTGAAACTCCAGCGAAAAAGTAATCAGTAAATGTAATCTGAGTATATCTGGGATCTAGTATTTTCTTTCACTCAGAACAGAAAAATAACAATCACGGGCATCAGTGCTTTTGTAACGACCGGTAGCTAAGGTCGCATTTTAAAACATGATTTTAAACGTGATTTAAAAGTTAGATTAGGAGATAAATGCACTTTTGTGCAGCAGCATAACACTGCAGTCAACGAGTGAACTGGATTTCCCGGTCACGTGATACCACGTTGCAATTCGGGAATTGGGAGTGTTTCTCTTCAACGCCGTTGCCTCGTACAGTAGCTACAGATTAATTGCGACCGAAGGTCACAGTATACCATGAGAAATGTCGCACCTTGTCCTTCCGTCCATAAAGGAAGTGATGTCGCAGCTTGTCCTTCCATCCGTACAGGAAGTGATGTCATGTGACATCACATGACATCACCTCATCAAAGATCAAACCCTGGATATCCATACATCATCAGTCAGTCAGTCAGTCAGTCAGTCAGTCAGTCAGTCAGTCAGTCAGTCAGTCAGTACACATTTTTACAGTCTATGGGTTGGTACAAGCCAGTTGTCACCTTGCCACTGTGACATCACAGGTGATATCACAGGTGACATCACCTATGTAAAAGTCCATATATGGGTATCCTTTTATGCCCATATATGAAGATCCCTGATGTCATCGATATATATCACTGGCCAGATGGCAAAGGCATTGCCCATATCTGTGTGGCTGGTTCAGATAGGGATCTCCATGTATGGGCATACAATATATTGTATGTATATGGATACATATTATTATTAAGGATAAAATAAAATAAAAAGTCCATATGGTCATTCCCAGAAACCAAATCCCTTTTATGCCCGTATATGGAGCTTTCTGATCAATTCCAGGCCCTAACTGGACCAAGAGTCTGCTTTACTCTGATTTACACCCTACCTTCCCTGAAAACGTTACTATTAAGTCCATATATGTATATGGATATATATTAATAAAGGATAAAATAAATAAAATGTCCATATACAGTACGGGCATTTCCCAGATGATGCCCTGTTAGTGTACCCCTCATGCCCATATATGGAGATCCCCAGGCATTAAACCCAGGCCCTAACTGGCCAAGGCCCTGCTTGGCATAACTAATTAACATGCCCATATATGGAGATCCCTCTCCCAATGTCATCAATATTAAGGACATATCTGGGAATGCCCATATTTGGTAATGCCCATATATGGGCATGTTTTGACATAACATTGTTGACCATCATGCAGGGGTCTCCATATATGGGTAACTGGTCCGATATACATCACTGGCCAGAGGTCGAGGTTGCATGTCGCCCTGAGGCGTCTTACTAGTATAGTTTACTGTACAATGTGTCGAACGTGTCGTGGGCACCGGGAGACATCAAAGAAGTTTGACGCGTTGGCACGTTGTGGACCTCCTACGAGTTAATAAGCAATACTAAATAGTTCTTAGTTGACAAACTTTCCTGACCATCTTTGGACATGATGGCCAAATCCAGGGCACTTTACAAATAAGATTCAATCTTTAGCTATTGATAGTAAGTTACTACAGTATGTGTGCAAGTTAAGCTTGCACATGCACTAGACAGTATTGAGGGTGTCATTGACCAACTGGCTTGTACCATTTGGGGATATGGAAATAGTTTAAAAATGTTGTTCTTCATAATAACAAAACAGGCTACTCCTGTAAACTTTAGAAACCAATCTTCAACCAATCGACAGACAGGATGGAATATGAAAAATCAGATAGATTTGTCTTGGTCAGATGACTAGAGCTAATGTACTGATTTGCGTGATGTCTGGACAGAATCTGTCTGAGTAATATTAAAAAAATGTGTATCACAAAAATCGGCCTCCTGGTGGCAATAACAGGTCGATGTGAGAGGCCTCCAGGGAGTATGTGTGCACAGTTTTATGCCGATTGGCCCAACAGTGCCGGAGATTATCTGCTCGCAGACGGATGGACGGACACTCACACTGACACACGGACCGACAGGGGCGAAAACATCAGTCGGACTTCTGCCAGGCAGAGACGATAAAGCACAGCAGGGCTGATGCTACTAATGCAACCATGGTCGTGTATATACTGCATCTCCAACCCTTTGGTTCCAGTCATCCTGGATGATCTATTAAACTGGCTCAACTAAATCTCTATGGGGATAACACAAAAACCTGAACATCTCTGACTGATGAACACCATGTTACACCACTGGTCCCACCAGCCACAAGTAGCTGCTTCCTGTATCCAGCGTTTCAAATTAGAAGCCCTCTGGGATTTCATACCCACCCAGTCCAGCCATACCATACTAGATTTTGACCTAGTCTTGTTTAACTGTATGAGGCCACCACCAGAGTGGCCTCGACATCAGCCGCAAATAGCGGTTATAGTTTCTAAAGCTAACCTTTTGTCTTAGACCAACAGCAAATGAATGATGACAGGTGGACCTCTGTTTTAAGGTCTACCCCCACCTGAGCACAGCCTCCAACTTGTGTCTCGCTGTTTGACATTTACAGAGTTCAAGTGTAATTAACAGCATACCCGCTGAAAGTTCCCTATTTAGATAAGAGATCCCAAGTGTATGATTCAGTGTGCATGTGTGCATGTGTGTGTGCATGCGTGCGTGCGTGTGTGCGTGCGTGTGTGCGTGAATTATGAGTTATAGTCTTCTTCACTAGCTGACCCACCCATGGTAAATATATATTAGAATGACAACATTGAGGGGTTTTTATCCTATTCTCTTTAAAACCTCTTTCCTCAGAAAATGCATGAAAGATGCAAATATCAAGGATAATTTATGAGTGGTCTCGTTATTTAAATTGTCTTAGCTTAAAGATTCAATTAAAATGTAAACATTGCTCTTCATGTTGAGTCTTCCATAATAAGAACAACATCTGTATAATTAAGAATGCACACCATATACAACATGGAATTATTATTTTGGATTATTGATGGCAATCAATAGTGATGATTGTAATAGCAAAGCAAAGGGGGACAGGGAAGTCATTGCACTGGGAAAACGTGGGAAACATGTATAGGATTTGAGAGGGAGAGGTTGTGTGTGTGTGTGTGTGTGTGTGTGTGTGTGTGTGTGTGTGTGTGTGTGTGTGTGTGTGTGTGTGTGTGTGTGTGTGTGTGTGTGTGTGTGTGTGTGCGCGCGTGTGCTCTACAATATAATTTTAATATATTCTCCCATAGCTAAGCCAATATACCACGGAAAAGACGCTTTCCGATTTTCATTTCATTTCACTTTGTTTTGCACAGTGTATGAATACATTATATGCAATGATGATGCACCACGTCTACTTCGTACTAAAAATAACACAAGGACATCTTAGAGTAGTTAACTAAGAAAAGTTAGGCACGGGCAAAGTCAGCTTAAGAGTTAGAGTAAATGGCGAAGGACATAGCGACGTGAGACCTTCTCCGGTCACCTCCCTTCTCAACACAATGCTCCCCGTCAACCCCGACGGGTCCTTGGATCTCCACTTACGTCCGTCACAAGGGGTAGGAAAGTGGGACTGAGTTACTGGGGCCCAAGGTGGAGGGGCCCTAATAACTTTATGAAAAATAGCAGATATACAAGCTCGCAGCGCGGCACCGAGTGCCGCGCTGCGAGCTTGTAGATCTGCTATTTTTGAAAAGTTGTGAAAATCTTTGAATATATGTATTTTTTAAGCGAACATTTCTAACTCAAATTTTGCTTCTGGGGGTCCCTGGAACTAAATATTTTGAGATCGGGGTCCGTGGCCAAATACATATCATCTTGGGGGTTCTTGACATAGGTTTCTTGCACACATTTTCAAGATTTTTCAAAAATAGCAGATCTACAAGCTCACAGCGCGGCACCGAGTGCCGCGCTGTGAGCTTGTATATCTGCTATTTTTCAATAGTTAACATTCATGGGGGGCCCGCAGTGAATCCTTGTACCCAGGGCCCAGAATTTGGTGTGACGCCCCTGCTTACGTCACCTAACACCCCCCCCCCCCCCCTCCAAAAGATATAGACAAAGCCTTTTAAAAATGATGTCTAAATAATTCAGCCGTGCCAAGAGTTTAGCGACCACAAATGAAATACAATGATTATTTAATAGTGTATAACTGTTGCAGAGGCCTCATGACATATTTAAAGGCGGTGAATTATTAAGTTCTCACCTTCACGGTTTGTCCGGCTTCGGGGCCATCCTGGTGGGAGCAGAAAAGAGATCATTAGGAAGAGTTTGGAATCCAGAAATATTTACATTAATAATTTAGACTTTCTTTTTTTTATGTCACATTAACACAGCCAACCCACCACTATAAGGTGCCTCCACACACGCACGCACGCACGTGCGCACACACACACACACACACACACACACACACACACACACACACACACACACACACACACACACACACACACACACACACACACACACACACACACACACACACACACACACACACACACTTTTCTGTCTTCTTTGTTTAATTCTTCTTTCATCCTGACAGTCAGTTCTTGACAGTTTTCTCTTTTTTTTTTACTTCCTGTCACGGTAAGGGAATGGCAGGTTTAAAACAATAACGCCCATGATCGCTGACAGTAAGTAAGAACTTTTTAACACCTTATTTTGTGTTCGCCAACTGTCACATTAGGTGTGATTAGGTTTGATTAGATCATTGCACACATTTCTTTCAGTGACAGAAGCTGATGATAGCAACGTGCACCACTCTAATACGCAACACACACTGGTGTTGAAGAAACTAACAATGATTATAATAACTGTCACACATGAAACACAAAGACCTCATTACTTACGCTGAGTTTGAGTGGCTGGTTCTCACTCTTAGATGACGTGGATTATCATGTAAATAACCAAAGGAAAGAAACTCATCAACCGAGGCTAAATCACTTTTCTCAATTCCCCTGCAGCATGGTTGATATTTGTGTGATTTTATTTGTCACCATGGTGCACACTCCTGTGGTGAGTTCCCCCTTATTTAGGCCTAGAATTATTGAATGATTTAACCAGTGAAAAATAGCAGATATACAAGCTCACAGCGTGGCACCGAGTGCCGCGCTGCGAGCTTGTAGATCTGCTATTTTTGAAAAAGTCGTGAAAATGTGTGCAAATCTTTGAATATATGTATTTTCAAAGCGAACGTTTGTAACTCAAATTTTGCTTCTGGGTGGTCCCTGGAACTAAATATTTTGAGATGGGGGTCCGTGGCCAAATAAATATCATTTTGGGGGTCCTTCACATGAAAAGGTTTGAGAACCACTGACATAGTAGTCTCTCAAGAACAGACTAACTGACCTCCAGTTAATTGAAAAGGACCTTTTCTTTGACGATGGCTAGCCAGATTGCTGACATAGAAACATAGGTTTTTCAAAAAAAATTAGAAGGATTCAAAAGACACTTATAGAATCGGGTCAAAATTCAAATTTTCATGATTTTTCAAAAATAGCAGATCTACAAGGTCGCAGCGCGGCACTCGGTGCCGCGCTGTGAGCTTGTATATCTGCTATTTTTCAATAGTTAAAACATAAAATAATAATACACAATAATATAGTGTACCCGTTCTGAATGGGTTAATGCTGTGGCCCATCTTCCACCACTCTAACCCATGAGCTGTCACAACTAATCTCACATCATCATGTCTCGCCTCTTCCCAAGTCAAACAAAATGATATCCAGGTAAAGATTGCTCCCTGCTTTTTTTTTCTTCTCCTATCAAAAGTGTGAAACGATTTTCTCTGATAAGGCTGCGGTCTAGCAAGGTGCAATTTTGATATTAGCATATATATCACTGGTTGTGCACAGAAGGCCAATCAGCATGATGAGAGCCTGTCTGGTTGTCAGAGTCAGGTAGGCCTGTAGTTAGCATGGCTTCGTATAGGCCAGGAGACTCACCTACTGTATGAGGTTTTATCTGTTTTGGTACTGTACTTGTAAATAAAACAATGTATTATTGTGTTTCAACACTGATTAAAACATTGATATTGTTTAAAGGTAGCCTAAAAGGCCTACAGATAGTGAGTCATAATGTAAAACTACATGTAGCTATATTATATATTGAATTTGCCTTATGCCTTATGCCTTATGTTAAAGGGGTGTGAATGGTGTGGGTTACCTCACAGACATGACATGCCCAGCCCCATAATGGACACCACTGGGAAATAGATTTTCTAGGTATGAAGGCCACGCCTAAACATCTAGTATACAGAGATTCCCTGACAGTGTGGGGTGGGAGTTGAGACAAAATATGGAAGCTGTGTTGCTTGTGTGCATTCTGTGAACTGAAGGCAGCTGCTTTCTGTTTTGGGTCTTTTGCACTTGGATAAACACCTGTGACTTAGTGCCTTAGTTTACTCTACTGTAGCTGAGCTCCATGGACAAAGCTCTAGACCTGAGTCAGAGGGCAAAGAGGTCACTTGTGAGTTGTGACAGTTGAGCCTGCCTTTCCACTTTAACTGAGATGACAGGTCAGCTACTGTATAACACATATAGCTTGCATTGATTAGCCTAGGGATAAAATACCCCTGCCAATGCTCCATGAGTCCTAGACTCTTCTCCCTCCTGGCTCCCAGGCTGTGGAATAATGCCCCCCATGTCACAGTGATGACTGCAGATTCACTCCCCCATTTTCTGCCAGTCTGAAAATTCACCTCTTCAGACTCCACTTCATTGTTTTTTTGCAATGACAGATTGGTCTGGTTTCCAGGCTACCACTTCATCCCCTCTTTTCCTTGCATCCCATCTTGTCACAGTAGGCCAAGGAAGTACCTCCACGCATGTGTTTTCACATGGGAGCAACGCCTTTATTAGACCCTGTCTTGTTCAATAAACACATGGCTCAGAGTGGATTATCCCGCTTACGCTATGGCCACTTATCACCTTGTTACATACGAGAGGAGAGTAGAACCCAAACGCAGATGAGCATGAGCTGTTCATTCTCAAAGGGTTTATTTCAGTAACAAACAAGTCCCACAGGAACAGCCATAGAAAACATAACAATTCTTCAACTTTCAACTTTTTAACAACATATAGAATAACACAAACACATTTTCAGATACAACGCCCTCTAAGCTCAAACTGTAAAAAAGTTCCTTCTGAAAAGTACTTCTGAAAAGCTTGTATGCTCTTTGGAGGAGGGACATCTGGTTCCTTTTTGTGCGACTCACAGGCTGTGTGAGTGACCTCAGCATTTCTTAATATTGTGATATAGCTTGAATATATCCACTGTCTCTACTGCCTGGTTTGTTCAAAACAATAGAACACATACTGTACTGTACACTCCAGAAGGCAAAACTAAATCTGAGGCGGGAGTAGGACTCAGAAACATTAGGAAAAGGCAAACAGAATCCTAAGAACAAGACCCCGAGATACAGAACACGGTAAACCGGTATGAATGCGGAGACAGAGGGGAATGAGTCAAATTGTTATAGAGGTAGGATTATGTGAGAAGTGACAACAAGTCCGTAGTTTGGACAGGGAACTAATTTAGAAAGGGAACTATTTGGACTTGTTCAACAAACTGAACTGTTTTCCAAAGTCAGCTGTAATTCCAGTTGATCTTGAAGTTGATCATTTTCAGTGCTGGAAGGTTTAGACTGGCTTTAGACTTTAGTTGGTACTGTATCCATTCTAGTGTGTGTGTGGACATTACCGGATGGTGTGGATACAGTAGGTGGCTCTAAACCAGATAAGCACTAAAGCAGCAATGAGAGAGGCTTTACAGCCCTTCTTGGGCAAATCTTTGGCAATAGCTCAGTTTGTCTCCAATGTGCATATCATGTGTACATTTGTTTTATTTGTAAGTGTTACTTAGGCATTTAAAATACTGTTCAGCCTGTGTGTGTGTGCGTGCGTGTGTGCGTGCGTGCGTGCGTGCGTGCGTGCGTATACGTACATGCGTGCATGTTTGCATGCATGAGTGTATGTAAAGGATATATGTTCTACAATATGCATATTCCTTTGCGCTACGGAATCTCACTTTGCAATAGAAAGGCTCAGTTAAGCATAATGATGTGGTGTACTGTAGATGGTTAATGCACATATAAGTGACATGGCCACTGTGGGTGTGTGATGTGTTACCTGTATGGCGATGGTGAGCGAGGTAGCGTTGAAGTACTTCTCCACTAGGCTGGCCACCCTCTGCGTGGTGCTGAACAGGTCTGCCACCTCATTTGGATGAAGGTCTCTGAAGCGCTCCACCTGCCTCAGTGGGCACACCAGCACATCTAAGCCATTCTGATTAAGGATAATATCAGATATACAGTAGCGTCACAGTGTCAGTGTTGTGGGTAGCGTTGGCCACTTGCCACTTGGTAGCATCTGAAACTGCCTTTACACTGCACTCAGACAGACACAAAGAATCTGCCCTCTTCGACATTGGACAAGAGAGGAGGCCGGGGTACACGCCAGCACTCATAGACGTAAAAGGGGGCTCGAGCCCCTGCCCCTTTACCCGGACGTAAAAAGTGCTCTCTCCAGCACAAAAACGCCACGCCTAAAATAATCAACAGACATGCTCACAATGGGTCACATGGACACAGGTGTCCGGTGGCATTTTTTACATTTTCATCTGTGTGTTGGGCACAAAAAAAGTTTGAGAACCACCGCTCCATTATATATAGAGAAAGTGTGAAGTGAAGAGAAGCGGGGAGATAGGGGGGAGATAATGTGATTCAATGTCGAGAGGGGTATATGAGACACTTGTTGAGGAACTGGGTTATGAGTATATTAGAGAATAAAGGGACTGACTCTGCATACTGTACCTAACACAATTGTCAATTGGCAATTTTTTTTTGCTATAAATACAGGAGTGCCTTGAGATTTTGACTCGCCCATTGGTGTCTCATGGGCACAAAAGGTTTGAAGACCACTGCAGTATTATGTACAGAGAAAGTGCACGTACCAGAATAAAGTCAAGAGAGGAGGAAGATTGGAGGAAGTTAATCTGGTTCAATGGCAGTGGTGTAAAGAAACTAAGTACATTTACTTAAGTACTGTACTTATATACAGTTTTGAGGTATCTCTACTTTACTTGAGTATTTCCAGTTTTCAGTACTTTTACTTCTACTCCACTACATCTCGGTTCCAAATATTGTACTTTTACTCCACAACATTTTTTGAAAACGTATAGTAACTTAGCAGATATCAATGATTATATAAAAAAAACATGCATTAATCCACTTCTGACCGATTTTATACCTTGGCTATTTGAAAATAGCCGATCTGCTATTTTCAAACATTTTGTACTTTTGGTATACAGTATTATGTATATTTTGATGCCAACACTTTCGTATTTTTTACTCAAGTACATTTTGAATTCCAGACTTTTACTTGTAATGGAGTGTTTCTATATTGCAGTATTGATACTTTTACTTAAAGGAGCTATAGTCAACTTTTTCATTGTAGGGCCGACACTTTGTTTACATCCTAGTCTATAGACTAGAATGTAAACAAAGTTTCGGTCTGACAATGGCCAAAATGATTATTTTATCATTATTTTACGCTTTTTGTGGTAATTTTTGAATAGAAACACATATAAGAAGCTTATTTTTGTATAAAATATTTTCGAAACATTATTTTTATTTTAGCATCCGTTTTTCAAGAAAAAGTTGACTATAGCTCCTTTAAGTAAACAATGTAAGTACTTTTTCCACCACTGTTCAATGGGAGAGAGGTATATGAGACACTTGTGACGAGCTGGGCTATGAGTATAGAACAGAATAAAAGGAGTGACTCTGCAAGTCTGCATATCTAAAGCAGTGTTGCCAGGCCTCCCTTTTATAAGCGACTTTGGGTCTTGTTTCTAAAGTGTAGTTGCTTATTTTAATGTCAAGGTCCCCGCAAATGAATGTATTTGTACACAGAACTGAAATATCTGAAAATACTTTGTGCCACGGTATTTAATTTAATTTTTTGAAAATAGCAGATCTACAAGCTCACAACATGTCGTATTGTGGCACGCTGTGACACAATGTATATACAGTAGATACATTGCTATATACACCACTGCACAGCATAAGCCTATAATGGATGATGCTGTGTTCACGGAACCTTCAAATACTCTGAGAGATAAGCTTGATGTTCATGTCGAGTGACTTATTTCCCTATGATGACAACAGAATCCCTATGGTGACAATCTCCGCCAGGGGACATAGCTGAACCAACCAAGCGTACACGTGACCTGATGTTCTCTCTGCCACCTCTGACACACATGATGTGGCTTTAGCAGGTGGTCACTCTGGTGCAGAACGTTTTTTTTGTTTTCCTGTGTGTACTGGGGCGGCAGTGGCTCAGGGGTAGAGAAACCGTCGTTAGAACACAGAGGGTTCCCAGTTCAATCCCGGGCTCCCCCAGAGTTAGTGTCGAAGAGTCCTTCAGCAAGACTCTGAACCTCTAGTTGCTCCCGGTGAGCCGGTTGGTGCCTTGCATGGTTTCCTCCGCCATCGGTGTATGAATGTGTGTGTGTGTGTGTGTGTGTGTGTGTGTGAATGGGTGAATGTACTGTATATGCACAATCTCTGCAAAGCGCCTTGGATAAAGGCGCTAAGCCAGTATTTGTATTAGAATTCTGTACGAAATGTATTGGGTGTCACAATGTGATGAAATTAAGAGCATTTTTGATTCATGTGCAAATTGTGTCTCTTCGGGATTCAAATGTGTGTACCATACAAATAATTAATAATGAAAGAGTAAAGTCTCCACATAACTGTGCTTCTGCGCGGTGTTCACCAATTATAATTATAGTATCAAAAATCAACTTGGAAGAAATAACTAGATTGGATACGAAAGAGAAAAACGCACGAAGGCTGAGAGGAATTTGCAATCATTTCAAATGAAAAAGAGAAACTCAATCAGAAACTCAACTTGAATTCTTACTTATGTGTCAGAAAAGAAAATTGGAAATGCTCTTCCAACGAAAGAGTCGAAAATTGGTATGGTCCCCAAAACGTATTGTCATGCTTGATAACCATAAGCCAAACCTGTCCATAATAATACAGCAATAGAAAATGAATGAATGAATGAATGAATGAATGAATGAATCCTCTAGTCTGTGGTTAGAAAATGTTGCTGGATGAAAAAAAAGAGAATCTGATTCCATTCGATATTAGGACCCTTTGTTTAAAATACATTTATTACAATAGGCCTATTCTACAATTAATTACTGAGGTAAATGTATTTAAGTTGTATCAAACTGCTTAAAATATAAACAAAACAATCCTGAATGTGAATTTAACTCTGAGCCTGTACAAATAATGTCCATTTGTACACACTCAAAGATACATTAATGCATATTGTGGGTCCTAGGGTGTAGCAGGGATACAGTAGGCCTACCTGTGTCTACTACTGTATGTGGTACCTGTATCCCAGGGGTCTATATTGGCTCCCTCCTTTCTTCCCTCTACAACAAATCCCTTAGCTGAAAATAGTGGAAAATAAGCTGATCTGCTATTTTTGGCAGAATGTTTGCCTATTTTTGATGAATGGCCTATATTACAACATGTCCACAATAGAGTGAACAGTGGTGAAGGGGATATTTCCCCTTCCAAATCTGAATGCTTTGATGTTTCATTAATCAACTACTGTGTCATCCGCTCTTCATATACCTACATAAGAGTCAAATGAAATTAATTTAAAAACAGCAGGCAGCAAGAAAGGCATTCAAATGTCTGTCTGTCTGTCTGTCTGTCTGTCTGTCTGTCTGTCTGTCTGTCTGTCAACATATCTCGAGAACCATTTTTATATACCATTTTATATTTTACCTTATATAATACTGATAATGACTTTGATATACATTCATCCAATCAACTTCACGCGTGGCGAAAAGTGCAGTTTCAAGTTTGGAGACGATCAGTTGAGCAGTACATTACAAATAGCCACATGTGACGAATATGCACAACCCTTGTCAACGCTGCAAGCAGCAATACCGGGAGCCAAGTAAACAGCCCATTCTAAACAGGCATGCGTTCGGAACAGACACTGCACTAGTACCCATTAAATACAAAAAAAACTTCAAAAAGCAAGTACATAGCCTAAGTATATATAATAGTTCAATTACAACCAGTTGAAATACGGGTCATCTTTGTTGTTGGTCATAGCCAAGAACAGAACAATACCTGGGTAAATACTGAACATTTCTCCATTTAGTTTGAGTCATGAAGGTCATGGAACACATTACTAGGAAAACTGTCACACCACATATCGTCGTTGTCGGGTGGAAACCTTGTATGTCCAAAACTCTTCGTTTTGCATTTATCATATTTAAAAATGATTTAAACTAGTGAAAACAGCCGATCTACAAGCACACAACACCTCGCACCGTGAGGCGTTGTGTGCTTGTAGATCTGCTGTTTTCACAACCGTTGTGCGACGGCCTTGTATGATGAAGCAGGGCTTTTACTTTGCGAAAAAACATACACATTTGAAACTTGGAGATACAAGGTTTCTGCCCGACAGTGACGATATTGTATGTGTGCAATTGCAGACAGAAAAGTAATCAAGCTAGGCTACAAAACTGAGTGACTCTTTGATGACAGGTAGCGGGGACTTGGGGAGCAAATATCCAAAGGCTTCAAGAACATGTTATTTTGCTTTACAGGTCATTTGATCAATAATATGGGCTTTAGAGAACACTAGCCAGTGGGCTGGGTGGAAAAAAAAGAAAACGAACAAACAAGTAGTGACCAAGAAATGAACAGTGGCAAAGTACCATAATGTAGTTACAGTAGTACAGTGATGTAAGTACAGACGAAAAACAAACAATCTAATTCTCATTTGATCATCTTCCTTTAAAAGAAATAAACATCTCACCACAGTGCACCAGTCGCATCGCTAAACTGGATCCATAGAGAATAACTATGTACTGTATATATTATTTTTCTGCAGGTTATTCTAGCAACTGAGCATCACTCTGCCACTTAATATTCAATTTAAAATGTTTTACATCAGTAGTGCATTTCATAGATCACTGATGTAAGAAGTGAAAGCCCCCCCCCCCTTTGCCCCCAAACACAGTGGTGGGTCCAAGATAGCTGCCAAAACACTAGCAACTTTGGCTTCTCACTCACTGTTATCCTGCTGACTTTGTCTTTGGTCCACTTTAATGCATTAATCTTATTTCTGTTTGATTAATACTTGTGTTGACTGTATCCAATATTTATTTTCCAAGGTAGCAGGCATGATTTGTCAAAGTAATTGGCAGCGATGACTCTGTATATTTTAGTCCAAAACAGCAATCCCTTGTGTCAAAAATACTTTTGATATAAGAAAGTGGACCATTTCTGAAGCATTAAAAGTTTCCACATTCTATGTTGATCTCACTATCAAACCAAAGGAATGGGGCTGTTATACTGTTGATTTGTTGATGTGTAAATACTTCAATTGGAAGAGATAAAAGTGAAATAGACATGTGAGGCCGTTACCCTCCCATAAAACAGAATCCTGTTGCGAGAGGATGATTACATCTTAGCTTTTCATGCCACAATGACCTCATCTGGGGGCAATTCATCTTCAAAAGTCACAAACAGAGGCACAAATGATCAGTTTGCTTCCCCTTGTCAGGCACCCGGCACTGGAGTGGAATCAGATATAATATTAACTGATATCTTTCTTTCCTGTGTGGTGGCGGAGCTTGCACACATGAAAGATGGTCAGGGCAAAAGAGCAGGGAGACTGCAAAGAGAACTTGTTTGTGTTGCAAGATGAGTAATATATCTCAGCAAACAGATTAGCCTCAAGAACAAATCCATTACTGCATGTGTTTGGTCTTGCCTGTGTTCTCTAAACTTCCCTTAGGAGAAAGTAGTTGAAAGCTAGTAACAAAACATGCTTTTATCTCAAAACATGTGTTAAGGCATGTCAGTTTTATGGCACACAAGTTGATGATGGAGCCAAAAAAAGTTTCAAGTGGACTGTTGCCTTACAATTGAATCACAGCTGCGTGGGCTTCAGTGAGTGCTAGCCGTTTATCATTTTTGTTTTTGATATTTTAACTTTGGCAAGAAGCGAAAAGATATTATAAATGGAGTAGACTCAGTAGAGCATGACTGTTAAATGTGAAATGGCACATTATGTTATTTAGTCATGTTGGGTAGCACAGTGGTTCTACGGTCTATGACTTCGTTGATTTGTAGTGGGAACATTTTAATGTACAAAAACGTGTGTGAGCCTTACAAAATCAAAGAGAACTTTCACTGGGTGAAAAGATAGATTATCGGGCCAGTATACTACATTCTATGACAGTATATTCAGTAAATAAACCGGCATAATCAGAGGTAATCAGCCAGATATTCAGGAGTATTCAGTTCGGTATATAGCCGTTTTGTACCACTACTTAAGTATGCGTGAACCCCTGCTGTGGCTGCTGTCAGAAATCACACCTCTCTAGTCCCAGGATTTCTCACTGGTGGGAGGGATTTTTTCCCCCTCCCTGTACCTGCATTTTCACTGAGCATGTGCACTGAGCCAGCTGTGATTGGCTGTGATCTGTGACCTCTCCACACTGGGGGGGGGGGTTATTGAGGGGGGTATTCGTGGACCCCCCTTCCACATTGGGGGGGGTTAATGGGGGGGGGGGGGGTATTCGTGGACCCCCCTTCCACATTGGGTCCATTATATATTATATATATTGTATATTATTGTATATTTATATTCTAGTTAATCATTATTCAGTATTCCAATTTAAAAAAAAAATAGCAAAATAGCAGATCTACAAGCTCAAAGTGATATTCTAGTTAATCATTATTCAGTATTCCAATTAAAAATAAATAGCAAAATAGCAGATCTACAAGCTCAAAATGTGTTGCACTGTGTCACATAGAATTAATTTATGAACGAATAGGCATCAGTCAGGTAAATTGTTTTTATTGAGAGAAACACAACAGAAAAGCATAACGTTACAAAATATTTAAATGGTGCATACATGGTGTCAGTTTTCAATTACAATTGTGGGGATCCTTGACATGAAAACGCATGTATATCAAAAAACAAAATAATAACAGCAAACCACATCTAAAAATAATAATAATCTAAAAAGGTGTAAATAGTAAATAGTAGTAAGACGTAAAAAATAAAGGAGTGCAAAAGGCAAAAGAGCAACAGGAAAAGAAAAGAGCATCCTCAGATGTATATGTGCAAACAGTTTGACATATTCTATACGCCAACAGCATATTTTTTCCAGTAGTTGCTACTGTACTGTAGGCTACTGTACTTAACTTTTGTAAACATCTTCACAGTGTGTTCTATGTGCAACAGATTAATATTCAACTTCACAGTATGCAGCATTCAGAAAACATTTGTAGAAGAAACAACAAATTGTAAAAAAAAAAAAAAAGGGAACTGACAACAGTTCTGCTCCCACAAAGGGGACAATAATTACAAAAATGAGCAGTTCTGTGCAGTGTATCGCTGGCTGATATCGCTCCCCATTTCCTCTCCGTCCAAACTGGACAACATAACCATTTAAGTCATGGTACTGTTTAAGAGAGCCATGAATGGGCGGTGCTCTCCCAGTGCGTCTCGGTGCATGCGGTGGTGTTGATGAAGCCATCGCGGGTCACTCTTTTTCCTCTCCTGGAGCACGTTGCAGAGAGCGGAGAGTTGAGCATCTCTTTCCGGAGGAGGTGAGACGATCCACACCGCGCGCCAGTCAACTTCAGCATCCTCCTCGTCTGACATCAGCTCCCAGCATGCATGCGACCACACAGCTCTTTCTTCATCTGTCTCCAGATATGCAATCCTGGTGGTCAGCAACTGTAAAACATAGAATAGCAATTAATTGTATGTATTTAATTACCATTATTACATTGATACAACATGTAAAACATAATAACAACAGCAAAAAACAAACAGTTCCAAACTTACCCTGGTCTTTCTCTGTCGGTGATTCATTGACATAGTCAATTTCTTTTTGCGGAGAGCATTTTCTGGCTGGTCCAGTCGATGGCTCCTTTTCAAAGACTCAAAATGGGTCCTTCAGGCAGCTTAAAATACAAGGAAAATGCAATTAGGATTTATTTCGTTGTTTATCTACAAACACAATCTATTTAAAGTTCAAAGGTGTTATCACCCAATTCAAATATCCTATGTACCTAGCTAATGTGTCTTTTTACTACAATATGTGATACAGCAAAGAACAACATAGAACAAATTGTTACCTTTCTTGTGGGGATAGTTTGTGTTTGTTGTTTTCCGAGTTGTGCAAACGTCTTACAGATTCCTTTAACAAAGAGAATGATTCACAAAGTTAGTTAAGCATAAAGGCCTCCTCGCATTTGGTGGACACATACAGGTCATATGGAGAACAGACAGACACTGTTAATGAGAACAATGTTAGTTGACTGGCCCAGTAAAGTCACCCCACCCCCACCTAGCAGTGGCCATTTACATTTACAGTGACAAAGGGGACGGTCACTATCTGCTAACTGTCTAAAAGAGCTTAAGTGAGTTAAACAATTTGTTAAATTAGAATTATTACAGGAACACAATAACAAACAGTTCCTTTTAACTTACTCTCAATGGGCCTCATTCACCAATAAGTTCTTAACTTTCTTCTTGCAGAGACACAATAAAAAATTGACCCACATGCAATGCAATGTTTAAGTGGTTAAAACCCATAAAAGTTGTTAAAAAGGCCAGTCCACGGTTTGAAAGAAATGGTCACTAGATAAATACAGACAATATGATGTTGAGAACAACAAGCAATACAACCTAATTTAATCTAATCTAATCAACAATGTTTGTCCCCCTTAAACAAAACAAACCCCTTTTTTAGTTAGCTGCTATGCTTTGAGAAATGGTTACATGTCTCTACTATTACCTGTCTCTAACATATAATAGACTACTTACATAGAATTATATTTGTTGCAACTTACCAAACAGTTTGAAAATGATCCATTAATTTAGGTAACACTTCTCCTCTCTGTCTTCTTCAGCAAGCAGTTAGGCTACTACTGTCTGCCCGAGAGCCAGACTGCAAGACAGTTTGAATTCAAAAGGTTGAAGCAAGAAACCTGATTGGTCACATTTTCACACTGATAAGGAACGTGATTGGTTAAGACAGAATAAAGGAACTGCCTGGTCTGAGCTACTGTACTTGGTGTTGGTCATGGTGTTGTCTGAACCCAGATCAGAAACAGCTTCTGTTTTATGTACAGTAGACTTTGAAATAAATAGCCGATCTACAAGCTCACAATGCGTCATGATGCAACACATTGTGAGCTTGTAGATCGGCTATTTTCAGCAAAGAGGTGTGTTGTAGAGGAGAAAAAGAACAAACTAAGTACAGAGTATAAGGTCAAATTTATTAAGTATTGACGGTTCAAGTGGTTAAATAACGCAACAGGGACGCTTCAAAGGCATTTATAGGCGCGAAGAACGTTGAAGACCCCTGACTTAGACCAAATGAGGTTCCAGTCAATTTGCATGCCATTCCTGTACTATACAATACTGTACAATACTATACTGTATCTCTTATGATGTTCAAAAATAAAGACGTATTGTATCATACAACTGTTTCTAATTAGTCATCATTGAATGTCATTATAGTACATGAGATTGCAAGTTTCTACTTTTTACAACATTGTAATTACTTGAAAATGTGAGTTAAGGCAAATTAAGCCCTTTATACAAGGCAAACTAAAATTTGTCTTTTTGGGAGGGGGGCTGTTTGCCCTCCTCCCCTTTCTTTAAACAAATAGTCAATTTGTAGGTCAAAGGAATGAACCAGACCCCCTGGTGTGCCTTTGTCTAGCTGGGGGCAGTATATCACTGATTATCACTGAATACAGAGGAATATGCCAGAATATCCCTAAAAAGGTATATACCCAATAATGTCGGTATATGCCCAGTATATCTGTAAATAAACTGTCATATACTCTACCAGTATATGTCAGATAATCTCTCTTTTCACCCAGTGTTTTGTACACACATATTAGACAGACAATGTTCCAAGACAATCTGCAGTTCATACAGGTGGGGTATCATCTTCATTGTCTAAGCCTAAGGGACAATTTATATTGCTATGAGCTTGTATTCTCAGAGCGCGACACCTACGCATAACTGTATATACATCAGACTAGACCGCTGGCTTTGCGGTTTGGCCTGACAGTGTGACGCGGGTTCGAATCCCGATCCCGACGGCCTTTGCTACATGTAACTTCCATCTCTCGATCCCCATTCCCCTTCTATCTACTATAATAGCAATAAAGGCAGAAAAAGCAAACAATAGAGGAAAAAATACTTCATACTTCTACTTCATCTCAGAGGCAAAGATACTTTTTACATTACTACCCACAAATAACTTGATAATGTTTTACATATTTGCCATTTATTTTTTTAAACTGTTACTTGTGGTTGGTACTAGTATAAGTACATTTTGAAGCCTATACTTTTGTATTTGTTTTTTTCTCCCTTTTTAGTGTGGAAGAGTACCTTTGCATTGTGGTTTGCTACTTTTACTTAAGTAAAACATCTTTGGTATACGTCTTCCACCACTGCTCTCCATTCTCTTCTGTCTCTCTCTCTCTCTGGCTGGCAAGAGGAAAGTTGAGATTGAAGAGTCTGCGCATCTCCATAGCGAGAACCATCTGCTCATATCCCATTATTATCTGTCACAACAGTTATTTGACTGCTTTCGTCTGATTCACTCCCGGGGTTGCGGTGCATGTAATAAGAACAAGGCTTCGCAGATTGGTTTTACATTGCAAATGCAATCATTTCTTTGAGGAAAAACATCTGCCCCCACCTATTGCCACGTTATCATTTCCTTCGACGCTACAATGACTTCACCCATGTCTGGGAAAAACCTTCCATTGACCCCCCCCCCCCCCCCCCACCACTCCCCCGCCTCCCACCCCCTCTCTGTCTCTCTCCCACAGAAGGATCAAGTGCATTCTCCGGCGGCGGCAGCAGCCGCGGAACAGCAGCGGCAGACACCGCCGCACAGACTGGCAGTTGGACTGGCAGTCACGACAGTAGGACCGGCGGCCGCTGCACGGACCGGCAGTAGCGTTGCGTCGCCGGCAGTAGGACCGGCATCGCCGGTAACTGCCACGGCAGCCACCACCGCACAGAGAGGCAGTGGAAAGTTTACCGCAATGCTTCTGCTGCTGCCGGAGAATGCACTCGGCTCTCCCTCCTCTCCCACCTGCTCAGATCGCTCTCACAATCCCGTCCTCCAAAGGAATATTGAGCAGTCAGATTAGGATGGAAGAGAGATAAATAAATAATTGACCCTCCGCTGATGAATCACTCTCCCAATTCTAATCCTGTGATAGGACGCAGACGGGCAATCTCGATGACATTCTACATGAGGCCTGAAGAATTTAAAATGGCAGCAGGCATAATATATTCTAAAGTAACAATTTGACTGTGAGAGTGTGACCTTGAAAGTGGATGCAGGATCGTAGGTCAAGGTTGCGTATGTGTATATACAAAGTGTAACTGAGGAAAAGGCTTCAATCCCTATCAGTGGTGGAAAAAGTATACTCACATTTTCTACTTAAGTTAAAGTATCAATACTGCATTGTAGAAGTACTCTGTTACAAGTAGAAGTCCAGAATTCAAAGTTTACTTGAGTAAAACTACAAAAGTATTGGCATCAAAATTTACTTAAAGTAATAAAAGTAAAAGTACAAAATGTTTCAAAATAGCAGATCTACAAGCTCACAACGCGTCGCGATGCGACGTGTTGTGAGCTTGTAGATCGGCTATTTTCAAATAGCCAAGGTATAAAATAGGGCTAAAGTGGTTTATGTATGTTTTAACATATTATAATTTATATCAGCAAATTAACAGTAACTATAGTTTTCAAATAAATGTAGTGGAGTAAAGCTGGTTGCACACTGCTGCGTTTTTCGGGCCGAATATCGGAGTGAATTTCGGAGCCCGCAAATAAAAAATCAAACTCACGTCACGTTTGTACACTGCCGCCCGTTTCGCGCACCATTCAGTCCCTTGCTCTCTCTATCTCTCTCTCTCTCCTTGCCCTGAAAAACGCATTTCGCAACGAAAAACGCAGCAGTGTGCAACCACCTTAAAAGTACAACATTTGGATCCCAGATGTAGTGGAGTAGAAGTAAAAGTATTGGAATTTGGAAATACTCAAGTAAAGTACAAATACCTCAAAACTGTACTTAAGTAAGTAACTAAGTAAAAGTACTTTACACCACTGATCCCTACTGTATCTCCAGAGTTAGATTTGTACATGTATGCAGTGACTTTCAAGTACAAGAGAGAGAAATGGAGCCAAGATAAAAAGACAACAGGTAAAGACAAAAGGTAAAGAGACAAGTAAGAGTAGTTATAATACATCATGAAGGCAAAGGAATGTTAACCAAGAAAATGGATGATGTGGCTGAGATTTTTTATTCACTGGAAGTAAGAGAGTAAAGCCCTTTGCACACAGGACAGTTGCGTTTTTTTCGTTTGCGGCATGAATAAAACGCATTGGATTTGGTGTGCAAGGCTGTGCGGAATCGGCGCTGCGGATCCAAAAAGGAGTCATAAAAGGAGTGATGAGTTTTTTACCGCATGCGACAAGACGCACGAATCGAACTGGGTTCGATCGAGAAAAAAACGCACGGCGGCAGCCACTCGTCGCACGGCTTATTCGGAGCCGGTGTGCATGAGGTCATAGAGAATCATTGTTTTCTTTTCAAAAAATGATATTGTCCGTTTTATCCGTGCGGTTAAACGCGCCTGTGTGCAAAGGGCTTTAGAGAGAGAGAGAGCTAAGAACACTTTGAACTGATGAGCTTTAGAAGATATAGAGAATTCCTCTGCTGTTTTGAAGGTTGTTACATCATTACGGTCCCATTGGGGAGGCAAAAAGAAAGTGGGGAGCGAGTGGAGTGAGGGGAGAGCTGTGTGCATCAACTTGGGTGCCAGAGCATACAATGAAAAGTTGTACGTTGTGAAACCAAGCAAAGCAATGCCAATGTCAAAGTTAAACTTCAATATGTAAATATATTGTAATGCAAACTGGAACGCCAACAAACCTTCAGTGTCCCAACTCACATTAAAGCAACCAAGGTGTTGATTAAAAGCTCTCTATTGATTATGTTTCAGATCCTAAATACTTCATTGATCAGAGCCCTGCATGGGTCTTCTTTACACCTACTTTATTCCCTCTACATCAAATTTCTTCACCAAACATAGCTGATCTACAAGTTCACAATGTGTCCCAATGCAACGTTTTAAAGCTTGTAAACCTGCTATTTTTGCTCAAGATTTGCTAAAAGTAGATCGAGAGAGACAAAACAAGCAATGTTGTGCTTTTTTCAGACTTATTTTAAGTTTCCTTACAACATATTATATGTTCACCCTAATAGAGATGCTAGGGTTAAAGAGGTTAAACAAGATGGCCGTAATGAAGGCTATATGACAATACCCACTTGCCAGAAGCATACAGGGCCAATAAGGGAATGATTAGACCTTCTAAGCTAAAGTAGGTTTTAGCCGCTGTAAGGAAAGTTAAAATAAGTCTGAAAAAAGCACAACATTGCTTGTTTTGTCTCTCTCGATCTACTTTTCTCTTTAAAACAGACATGTTCAAATGCAAGCATGCACAGTTGCGCACGCGCGCACACACACACACACACACACACACACACACACACACACACACACACACACACACACACACACACACACACACACACACACACACACACACACACACACACACACACACACACACACGCAAACAAACGGAACATAACAGCCTGTGATGAAGGCAGCAAGCCTAAAATGAATCAAAATGCCCTTTTCCCTTGGCAGCTACGAATCGTGGATGGCCAAAACAAAGAGATCCATCACCACTACTGGAACAATTGGCTCTGTCTGCCTGATTACAGCTGGCACTCCCCCCCCCCTCCACCACCACTACCACCGCTCAAAATGACACACAAGTACTGACATGGGCATTCATCTGCCCACAGTTGGAGATTTTCATCCAAATAAATAGAAGAGGGCTTCAATAAGGACCAGGCTGTGTGCATGCGTGAGTGTGTGCGATTGTCTGTGTGTTCGGAGGGCTAGATTGGGGTGAGGGGGTCAGAGAGAGCAGGAACAAGGGGGTAGGGGAGTCTCTATTTCCCCTTTGCTTTGCTGTGTGTCTGAACAACCTCAGATTGCACCAGGCTTAATTACCATGACCTTTTTTATTCTTCGCTGAAATCATGACTACGCTGCCAATTTGGCTCTTATTACAGCCCGCAATTTCTCTAATCAAAGCTTATGAGTTACTTTTCATCAAATATTTATGCTTTTAATATGAGGCTTTCGGTCATGCTGCGACACTAACGGAGAAATGCTGTTTACCTCGCTCTTAATGGAATCAACTACATATTCAATGCACCACTTCAATATTGCCTTGACACTCAGTGTTGCCTATGAGGGAGAGGCCAGGCTTTGTTTATCGAAAGCACACATGTAGGTGAACCTGCACACACACGCACGCACACACACACACACACACACACACACACACACACACACACACACACACACACACACACACACACACACACACACACACACACACACACACACACACACACACACACACACACAAGCACGCACACACAAAGAGACCACTATATCAGCCTTGAAGGCAGCATGCAAATAGTAATTACAAACAAAAACATCTAATTAAAAGCTCGAGCATGTGACTGTGAAATGATGCAAGTTGTGTGTGTGTGTGTATGTGTGTGTGTGTGTGTATGTGTGTGTGTGTGTGTGTGTGTGTGTGTGTGTGTGTGTGTGTGCGTGCGTGCGTGCGTGCGTGCGTGCGTGCGTGCGTGCGTGCGTGCGTGCGTGCGTGCGTGCGTGCGTGCGTGCGTGCGTGCGTGTGTGCGTGCATGGATGTGTGTTGGGCTTCCTCTTGCTACGGGGATGTGAGCAGGGGGTGGAGAGAGGAGAGAAGGAGAGAAAAATGAGTTTGGAGTTTTTCATTCCCAGAGCGTTTGTGTTGGAGCTGGATGACAGCGTCTTGGAACATGGGGAACAGTGGAGGGAAGGGTGGGTGTACTGGTGGGTGGATCCATCTGACAGTGGATGGCAGTAGACAGAGGTTAGGGGGTCAGGGAACCAGGGTTTTAGCCCTGTTCGCCTGGCTGGCAGTCTGTCTGTCTGTCTGTCTGTCTGTCTGTCTGTCTGTCTGTCTGTCTGTCTTTGGCAGTGTTGGGGAAGCTAAAGCTACATGTAGCTGAGCTACGTAGCTGAGCTATATTTTGCTGTAGCTTGCTGGTAGCTGAGCTACATTCATATTTGTGTAACTCGTCAAGTAGCTGATCTACTTTTGGGGTAATTTGTGTAGCTTAGCTAGCTACTCAAGTTACGAGCACATTTGGGCAATAACATGAAATGCGAATATATTCATTTTGATTTACCATTGCTATGTTCTTGTACCAGAACCCCCTTTGAAAAAGCAACTGTTCATTTTTCTTCCATTCTGATTACTTTGAGCGCATGCCAGACCATGACAAGCCAACAGGTGCCTCTAATTTACTAAAGAAAATGTAAACGTTTTTTAAATAAAAGTATAAAGCTCAGTTGAGAGGCATATTTCTGCTGGCATCGGACTTTTATTTTTGGTTTATTTTTAGTTTTGTTTCATATACACCACGTACAGTATATATTCTCAATGTAACGCTTGCAGCTTTACAAGTTACATATCTCCAGTGGTAGAAATGTAGCTTGATCAAGCTAATGCCATGGTGAGCTACTTGTAACTTTACAAGCTACGCTTTAAAGGAGCTTTCCCAACCCTGGTCTTTGGCTGCATATTGTTGTCACCGTCCGGTGGAAACCTGTCCAAAACGTACTTTTCAGGAAACGGGAAAAAAAGAACCTGCGTTCCCATGGATGTAGTTATTTGGTCAGAAGCTCTTGTTAATACTTTTTATTGGTTTAATATTCATCAAATCCACAGACCGACCTAACCATTTTTATTTTCTTTCAATTGTGAAAATCGCCGATTTACAAGTTCATAACAACGGTTGCGGTGTGACACGTTTGCATCTTGCAGATCGTCTTCTTTCACTGCATTTGTGTATCACTCTTGTACAACGAAGTAGGGCAAGAAAGAAATGGGAGATGCAAGGTTTCTGCCTATAACAGCAACAATATCCCTGACTTTGTCATCTCTGTGTGGTTTTATAGAGCTGCATTGTTCATCCAGAGTAGATCCACCCCGGGGTCAAGTCCGTCAAGAAGGCTTTCCTCTGCCTCGTATTGTCCAAGTCACTTACGTCATCAAAAGCTTCCTTCACTGTTTAGTGAAGGAAGCTTAATTTAGTCTTGTTGTTTTCTCCGCAGGGTTTTACAGATATTCAACCAATGAAAAGAGTTAGAACCTTTTTTTTCATGATTTCATGAGGAGTTTTGGACATACAAGGTCTCCACCCGACAGCGACTAACGTTATTTAACTTCTCTTCCCAGACAAAACATTTACCCTCTCACACACAAGGGGGAAATAAAGGACCAAGTGTTTAATCCACTTTCCATAGGTGAGCTCTGCTGGGCCTGAGAGGTCTTTCTCATTGAGAAGGAAATTGGCTTGCATATCAACTCGAAAGAGCAGTCTTGGCAGCAGCTGTCTGTACGCAGAGAGCGGAAGAGAATGGGCACATTAGCCTCTTATCTTTGTGTCAGCCCTTGGGTTGTTTTCCTGTCTTTTCCAATTGTCAGGTAGTGCAGAGCGACTCATTATACACAGATGTCTTGAGTTGAGGGCCGGCGAGGGACAAAGAGCAAGGTCAAGCCCCAATTTGACAATTCCATTTTGAGATTCCTTTTTATATTAAGTCCCGTTTTTGTCTAGATTATTTCTAATTAAATTAGATAACACCACGGAGAGAGATAAGAACCAATGTGGTAACACTTTACTTGAAGGTCGCCTCTACAATGCATTATAATTGCATTTATAATGCAATATAATGCACTTATAGGGCATTATAACGCTCATTATAAATGTTTATAACAATGTACTGTATGACAACTTATAACAACATTTACAACATGTTACAAGTGTTGGTCATAATGCTTTATAAACTCAGTGGAACAGCATATTATATAATGTTTCATAACACTCATTATAAATGTTTATAATTAATTATGCATAACAACTAAAGACACTTTATAACTAGCTAAGACAAGAGGTAGTTATAATGACCTGTTTCACTGAGAGTTTATAATGCATTATGACCATATAAATTATAAATGTAGTTATAAGTTGTCATACATGATTATAAACATGTATAATGATTGTTATATTGACCTATAAGTGCGTTATAATGCATTACAAATGTTATTATAATGTATTATAGAGGCAACATACAGCAATAGACAACTGTATTTATTCAATGTTGTTGTCTCCACCAGGCTGAAAGGCATGGCCGAGACTGTTTTCGCCCCTGTCCGTCTGTCCGTCTGCCCTTCCTGCCCTTTTCTTTGGACAGCTAATCTCTAGCACCTTTGGCACGATGGCAGCGAAACTGTGCACACTCACTCCCTGGGTGCCAGAGCAGAACCTCTGCCCCCATGTTTTTTGCATGGGCCTGTTACAGTGCCACCAGGAGGCGGATTTATGCAAAACTAATTTTTGGACTGTACTCATTTTGTCCAAGAATCACGCAAAATGGATCTGTCCAATATTTCATATTCCATCCTAATTGGCTAACATTGGCCTCCAAAGTTTGCCGGATTGGTCCGTTTTGAACAAAATGCCTCAAATCATAAACGCAGCTTGCGATTTCCGTGAAGTTTTGCATGCACGTTCCCACTAGGTCAAGGAAGAAATGCCACCCTTTTCACATTGGCCTGTTATAGCGACTCAATAGCAAACAATGCACACCCAAAACCAAAATTCCACACCTGGCGGAGACCTGTGCTCGGAAGAGCACTGCTTCTAGTTCTACCCTTATTTTACTTCAGCACAGCAGTCTCTTTTTTTGTCTAAATAGATTACTTATAGTTTGATTAAATAGCACTGTGGAGAGAGACAGAAACAACTTTTACTTAACTTTAAAAGAGAAAAACGAAAGCCAGAGCAAACCTCTCAGAATGTTTTCCTTTTGTCAAAGCCAGCGCTGGCTCTTGTGACGTTTAAAAAGCATGCAGAATAAAGGCACTACTCAAGATGTGTGTGTGTGTGTGTGTGTCTGCTGCCTGCCAATGAGAAGTTAGGCATGGCAAAATTCTCCTAGCAGCCACCAGTCAACTCTGACAGGCAGCGCAGAGAGAGAGTGGGAGAGGAATAAGTGCTCCCCATCATGTTTCTTTCAGAAGAACAAAGCTGTGTGTGTGCTCGTCAGGAGTCTGCCTCCAGCTCAAAACGTCCACTTTCTTAAGTTCCTTTAAAATAAGAGCTAGGAGGAGTGAAGAGGAAAAAGAATGTGTCTTTGATTTCAATGCTGTCTGTATTGAGATTTGACAGGTATTGTAGAGAGATCTTTCGTCGACTCTAGCTCCTTCTAAATCAGCGATCCATTGTCGAGAAAAGCATGCGTGGGAAAACAATTTGATTTCTCCACCTGCTGGATGAATAGTCTCCATGACTGGTTGGTGCTGATTGGCAAAAAAAAAACAAGTATATACATATTCTATTGAAATCATCAAGAATGTTATTTCAATAAGGAAAATCTTCCGTTGTGTAAAGGCGTCACATAATGCGTTGCACAACAAATATGTCAAAATGACAAAAGGTTGTCATGGCGGTGCTTTGCAGAGCATGTGCGTACCTGAACTGAAAGGTCACGGACGCCATCATGAAATGCTGCTTACTCTGATTGGTTGGGATGACAAAGTAGGGTCTGTTAACCATGGAGATACACAAGACTATAACCACGTCCTTGTGGGTCAGTCGCAGTAACATGCATGGTAAAAAAAACTCAAAAGGCCTGGGACACAAAGCGACATGTGCTCTTTGACACTTGTCACACAAAGCATAAGCCAAAGCTTTCAGAAACAGCTCCTTGCCATCGTCTCCTTTCAGAGCCCTCATCACTAACATCCTGGAGCCTGGTAAATCACCGACTTAATGTGAATCATATAAACTGACCTTTAGTTGGCCTTGGATTGAATCCCACCCTCTACATTCCTCCTGCACCTCCACCTCTTAGGAAAACAAAATGAGGCAATAAGGTAATAACCATACCCAGCCCAAGATAACATAAGATATCTTCGAGCTATTGCTGACCCACGCACAAGCTAGATTTCCACACACAGTCGATGCACCCCCGAAAAAGACTCCTTCACTGTGTTACAGGCCCTTCCACCAGACAGCATGTCCCCGTTCGGCAGACAAAATGAATCCAAAATCAAATTGCCTCTATACAATCGATCAAGCTTAAATGACACTTCTGCAGCCCACAATCTAGCCTGTGGGAAGAGGCAAAGCAGTTTATCCCCCATGCAGCGCCTCGGGGCTGTGTGATCTATGGCATGAAGAGAACCTTTACCTGAACACATAAGGGCAGCCGAGTGTGCCGTTATGCCCTCCCATTGTAAATACACAGGCCCTACTGGTGGGGGAATTATTCAAGGGTGATTTATGATGGAAATATAATCCACCTTCCTGAAAACGCCAACAGAACCGGAGGATAAATAATCATATTAGGAAGAGATGCAGTGCTCGAGATTATGCGCACGCTACTCCATATTCACCTCATAAAACTGACATGAGCAGCGCTAATTCTTGATGGATATACTGTACCGACTGGTGAACGAGTCTCGACAGCAGCAAAAGGACTGTGAACGAACGACTGCAAACGGCTACAGCATGTGATATAGTGTAGATATACTGCCGGCATGGGCATTATAAAAGTAAAACATCTACAAGACCTAACCAGTCACATAGACATTGCTTTGTACTGTACTGTCTCTCTTCCTGCAAGCATTTTGAGATGTATTCTGTATTCGTACCGCAGACAATACTTTTGTTACAGTCACTGCAAATACTGTCGAATAAAATATGTTTTCTCTCAAACAACTCCACTTCTGAACTTTTCTCTGACTCAGATGCAGATGACTGATTCAAACTGCTGGCAAAACACAATTGCTTGTTTTGTGGCTAAAGTTATTGCTCTGCTAAGACCCGTTTAGTGTTTACCTGTATTGTGCATCATAAACCACGGCATTCCCAAATGCAGCTACTAGCTGAATTGCTCATGATATCATTCAGCTGACCATTCGTCAGAGCTATAGCCAAGTGTGACTATTTCAACCTTATGTTTGTTTCACAGAAGGGTTGCACAAGGAAGGGTGCACGGCATTAAATGTGACACTGCACAATATACTG